>NW_027115494.1:709504-724970 GCF_000696795.3 Halyomorpha halys | reverse complement strand
TTTCTCTAACCATCCTAATGCAAAAACCTAAGACTTTTTCTCACACAATGCACTGTTGTCTTTTTTTAATATTAGAGTCAGATGTATAATTTCACCGAACTACTATCTTTCTTTTCCAGATCATAGAAAATATATGGTTTAGAAAAAAAGTTAAATAACCCACTTTAATAGTAAATTTAATATGCTTCAATTTAATTAAGAATAATTTTTTTACTAGAGGACTTAGTTTTCGAGATAAAAATGAATAATTGATGACGTGAGCGTTTTTTAATTTTTTTAAAAATATTAATTTAACATAATGAACACAACAAAATAAAAATGCTGGTTGGTTCCTTTTTGCAAATGTAGGTTCAATTATTAGTAAGTTATCAATATACAAACATGCCATCTATATCAGAAGTCCTAGTATCATTACAGCCATTATCTTTCACTGTACCATGACACACTAACCCCTATCCCTAACAATGGATCTTCCATGTAATTAAATATCTTTCATTAATTCACTTCCTACTCAGTTCTTAACATGAGAAAAATTAATTAGAAGAAAAAAAAAATATCGGAATGAAAATTTTGTAATTACTTCCTTTAACAGGTTTATGAATCGTCGGTGGGTTGTAAGTAAAATCACTTAACAACGGAAACCTGATTGTGTTTTTAAATTCATATATATACAGAATATTTTATTACAGATTAGGGTGGCATTTGTATCTCAAGTTAAAACTATCATGCAATCTAAAATAAAATTTACAACATGATTCGAAATATAGTTAAAATCCGATGTGTATAACTCTCTAAATAGAAACAAAATCATATGAAATGCGAAAAACATTATAAAAAGTTTCTTTCACCACAGAAACATTTCTCGATTTTCAATGTTGAATGTATTACAGATAACACGAATATAGAATAGTTTTTTGTTTTCTAAAATTAAAATATTTGTATTTAATATGTAGACAAGTAATGATTTTAAAAGGAAAAGGTAGACAAAAAAATTGTTGTTATATCATGTGAATATATGTCATGTATATATGTCCGATCGTGGATTGTTTGGTATGTTGTGTTTTGTAGCAACCCAATGTATTTGACCAGCATGGCTGAATAAAAGCATTTCAGCTCTCGATCACAAAAGACAATGAAAATTGGAAAGTAAATCTGATTCAATAATTAAAATAAATCTGGCAGGGGTACATAACAAAATTAAAATAAACCTTCATTATCATCAACATTAATACGAAATAATTTGAAATTCGAGACAAAAATAATAAGTGTTAGGATAGCATTAGAACATTAAACAAAACCTTAAGCACATCAAAGATCAGTAAAGTTAATGGTAAATATTCAATCTATATTAGACATCTCATCAGGACAAAAATGAAAAGATTATAAAGACCGGAGAAACCACAACTCACATCAATTCTTCTTTGAATGATGTTTTACCACACTTTGTTAGAGTTAGATCTTCAAATCTCCCATTTTTTTGGGGTTATTAAATTATTCGGGTGTATGCACCCCACCCAACCTATACTCTCAATTCCCCGACCCCCAAAAGTGTGTCGTCAATGGACAGAAATAAAAAATCGAAGTATTTTATAAAGAGTTATCAACTACAGTATATTTCAAACTAATCCTTTGCCTATTAATTCCGACCATTTACTTCTGTTTATTTAGTAATAAAATGGCTAAACTTTTTAAATGATTTCATTCTGAACAAATAGCTTTATCAGACACATTTCATTTCTCTCAACTCATCTCTAGGATTCAACATCAGTGACACAGCTGGAAAAGAAGCGCTAGGAGTTATTGGAGGTCCTGCTTTTCCTTACACACGAGGTTGGCAAAGGCTGGTTCGGATTTCCCAAATGTGAATATGCACTATCTATAGGCACGAATGTATATTTATTTTATTTTTACTTAAATTTATTTTTATTCATTACATCGATTTATATTTTTATTAATACATACATATTTGGAAAATTATAAAAGGTTTTTTTTTTTTATTTAATTTAGTGAGTAGGTACTATCGTTATCATTTATTTATTTTTGTTTTTGTTCTACCTTACGTATATATCATATAAATGTGCACTTAGGAAATTAATATTTATGGTCTGTAATTGTAAATAAAATATATTTCTAATAAAAAAAAAAAAAAAATCAAGAAATTTGACCAACTTATATTACTAAGATATGTACCTTAAAATAATGTATTCGAATTGGGAAGAACAGTGAGATTAATCAATTTAATTTAAAGCACTAGCATTTAGGAAGCATTGACAAAGAAATCGTCTAATATTATTAATTACTTTTTGCATATACACCCTGTAAATATAATTCAAGCTATAGTATTGCGGCGTATAAGATGGGCATGTAAGGTTGTATGGCTTAGTAACGAGCGGATCCCTAAAATTTTAATAAATAATGAACCAACGGGTAAACGTAGGGTAGACCGAAACGTAGATTGGAGGATTGCGTTAAAACTGATTTAGTAGAATAGGGTTTGGAGGGGCATCACTGAAAGGACGTATGCAGAGAGCGTTTGGTGGTATCGGCATCGAACCTTTGGGTTCGTTAAGCCTTTATTATAACCTAAATAAGGCATAGTAATGAAAATCATTAGACAGGAATATATCATAATCAAGGCATTAAAAGACATAACCTTAATGGGTATTTTTTTTTTCGTTTTTGGAGATCCTTAATTCGTATCTACTGTTAGAACACTTAATCCTAATAAACCTTTATTATTATTATTATTACTTTTTGCATATTCTTGTTGCTTTGATTATAATCTTTGGGCTTCAGCATCGTTCGGACGCATCTGGGTGGGATCTTCATAGTTACATATTTTTATTTAGGCAGCATCTAGCGGAGATACACCTTATAACATAGAGCTACAAGGATGACTATAATTTCATTATACTACGCTATTTTAAGTGCTGTAGCATGTAAAGAAGTCAAATAAATAAAACCTACCAGAATAAGTTAATCAATTTTTTATTATTTTTTTTCTTACTTTAAATATTAAAATTTGACATTGTCGTTAGGAACCGTCAAAAATCTTAAACATCTTATCTTCAGTTCAGCATGATGTTAAATTATGAGTTGTTCCAATAGGAGAATGTGACGTAGTTCAGCCTAAACCAAGTGACACACGCGGAAAACCACATACGTTTTTTGAAGAAACAACGATGAGGAGGGTGAAGTAACTAGCAAAGCATCGAGTTATCCTTTACTTTTAAGTTGGCAGAGAAATTGAGAATAAGAGATTATCTATAGGCAACCGACCTATTTTAACCATGGTGGGAGGGTCAAATTTTCACTTTGTGGAAACACCACGAAATAAAAGTAAAACTCCTCAGGTCGTATTCGAATCGGCACCGTTGCAGTTCCGAAGTTATCAATGCCTCAACCCGCTCAGCTTTAAACGGCCCAAAAATTTCGTGAGCTACACCCGGTAAATACGATTCAGCATTGCCGCGAATGTAGATGGCCTTGTAAGGTTTAGTAAAGAGCGCATTCTTAAAAAGTTAATTAACACAGAACCGACGGGTATGGGTCAAAGAGTACACTAAAACGTAGGCAGGAGGAGTGCGTCAACACTGATCTTGTGGATTTGGGTAAGGATGGACGTCATTGGTTAGATAGATGTAGACAGCGATTGGTGGTATCGGCATCGAATTGTGGTTCTTTAAACCTTTATTATTATTATAACATAAATCATTATTTCGGCCCATGATTTAATTACACCAGAAGAAAAACAGAGCTTGTTAGGAATCAGATCAGAACCACTTATTCACTGCACTGAGCTAAGACAGTCAAGAGACAATGAATCATTAAAATGATTCTCATGACTCATTGTCAGTAAAAATTTCTTCGTCATAATTTTTCCGTTATACAAGGAATATCCCAGGAAGATTACTATGCTTCTTTTAAACCGATACACTAATTTACAAAACAAATAACCTTATAGATACATTCCATTAGATCAGTTTAAAAATGTTTCGAACAATTATATAAAGCTTTTTCATTCTGTAATTTATGATGAGGAAACTTGCACCGACGTGCAAAAAAAAAGAAAAGAAAAGAAAAAACCTATTTTACAAAGCCGTATCGAATCCATTGGAGGGCTTCTCAGCTAATCCATATCTGGGGCACTTTCCATTTTCACGGGAAATTGTAGATTTGTATGATTCGACAGCAATACTTACGGATCATTCGTGCAAAACATTACTACGAAACGACATAATGCCAAATCGAGTCTAAAAGGATGTAAAATTACATCAAGGGAATTTAAAATAGCGTATTTGCTCGAATATAGGTTGACTTCTCTCCCCCCCCCCATTTTGAAAATAATTTTCAGGAAAAAAATCAAAATAAGTAAACATTAAAAAAACAATAAGTAGTAAATTTTCAGATGTACATATTTCAAAAAGAAACAAGCGTGTTCAAAAAATTCAAGAACGTTGTCTTTTTGTGTTTTCTTAAATTTAACTAATAAGATGAGTACTCTCATTTTTGTTTTACTGTAAGTACAATTCACGTCAACTTTTTTTCTAGTATAATAACAATATGAACTTCGTTTTCCTTAAAAAAACTCTGTTTCAATATGCTATTTTGCTTTTTTAAGTAAGTATCGTTCCTTATCCCGTTTACAACAACTTATTTTTTTAATGCAGTTTCTCTTCCAATATTTATATTGGGATTAATATTTAGATTGATTAATTGCATTGAGATTTAATTCGAATATAAATGATCTTTTTATTTCAAATAAAACAATTTCAGAAGTAACTAGAACTATATGCAGGCAAATACTGTAAATATCTTATGGAGTATTATCTATATAAGTGTTATTGTATTATTTTCATCAATACTAAATTAATGAAATTTGATTCATGTATGAAAGGAAAGAGAACAATAATATTTTTTTTCTTTAAATTGAAACATTTTAGAGGATGAATGAAGGCGGAATAAACTAGGCTGAACATAGCATAAATTAGATCTTGGTAAGATTTTGAACGGATTATTTCAAAATACATAATAAAATAATTTTTTATTTAATTTTATTTTACTTTTAAGAAATAAAATATCTTGTTTGTAATGGCATTTTTATTTGAAAATACATAATAATAAAATTGTAATTTCATTTTCTTTCTGAACTATACAAAATATAAATAATAAGAACACAAGAACTTGAGATGTATTTTGTTTTTCAAATACAACCAAGATGTATTTTATTTTTCATAGAAAATACTTTACTTACGTTTTATATTTGAAAAACATTTTTCTGCAAACAAATTGAATACTTGGTATTTTAAAACATAAATTAAAATAATTTTGGCCAAGGCCTGATATAAATAAAATACAACTGAATTTCAAAAATGACCCAATTCTAAACAATAAATAATGAAAAAAAAAATTTATTTGGACAACACTCCTAGTAACACACTAAATTTTTTGACTGGAAAATCAACAAATAATTTTTTTACTAGAGCCCCATATAGATTTTCATTTAAAAATAATAAGTAAATGAGAAATAAAAAAAAACCTCATTAAGTTAAAAGAATCAATTAAAACTAAATTTAATTATCTGATTATGCCAATGATGATTTGAAAAAAATATTGGATTTAATGGTGAATTAAGATTTAATGGTCAATCATTTAGGTGGAGGATTGTTATATTCTTAATAATATAGAGAAACATGTTAACGATACTGCTGCTTTGCTTGAACAGTGGAATACATGACAGAAAAAAAGTATTAGTTTCATTTTTAAATGGACGGTAGTCAGGAGTTTCTTTCTCTACTCTGGTCCCTCTAAAGACTATCCCAAAGATAGAAGGGTTGTCAAAAAGAAACCACAGACTATGGTGTTATCTAAAGACTACGTCAAATACAAAATAAAATAATTTTTTTATTTGTCAGATGTGTCATTATTTTCAATTCCAGCAAAGCGGCGATATGTATGTGTGTGTATATTAAACTATAAAGAATATTACAGTATGGAAATTTCTATAGTCTATGTGAACAAGAAATGAATATTTGAAACATAAAGATAATCATAGAATGAGAAATACATTTTTAATATTTACATGTATATAAAGAATAGATATTACAAAGTTTTAAAAGTACTTTTTAAATGATTATAATACATTAATGGTTGACTGTATGTAATATTAAAAAAAGAATGTCAAATGGTCATCGAAATAACATATAAAAATAATAGTTCACACTCATTCAAACAGATCGAATGTTAATAACTATAAAATCGGAAAAAAAATGTACCTAAAATGTTTAAATTAATAGAAAATTCAATAAAAGAATTCTTCCTATCACTGAACATCTTAATAGAGTAGATGTTATTCAAAACGGTGAGAATATTCAAAGAACAATAAATAAAACCACATAATCAAGCATATCTTATGAGAGATAATATCTGAAGTTAAGCTTTTCCTGAAAAGGATATTTTTATCAAATAGAATTCAAATTTGAATTAGATAGAATCTAAAAAAAAAATTGTAAAATCCGAAGCAGAAAGCAGTAAATTACTTCTACCGTAAATCATAAAAATATAAATCAAAAGAATAATCTCAAATAAAAATACTTAAATTGAATAAAAATCTTAGTAACAGTTTAAAAAAAAACATGGATGATAACCAAGCATTTTAATGATATGTGATAAGACATTTCATGCTCAAATGCAAATATATAATGAAATTCATTCATTGAATTACCCTTTTTTACACTATATTTAAAAACTATAATAAACCTTCGTGTAAGGTGTGATGAGCAAATAAAATATTTTCAAATAGAATAATAACATTACATTAAAACCACAATACATTAATAAAATATAGTTTTATAATAAATATTTACACACAGATTTTAACTAATATTATTTCACACATCAAGGATGAGACGATATATGCCACAACAGATAATCATTGGAAAAAAAAAAAATACTAAACTTAAAATAGTATTGATTGAATTTAAAAATATATCAATTATTTCTTTAATATATCTATTCGGAACCCAATTTACCTTTACTATTTGACTAATTCCATGTTTTATAAAAATACTAACTAGAAAGATAATTTTTTTTTTTTTTAATTATCCAGAAACAAGGGTTAAACTGGGCCATACTTGACAATTATTTTGATAAAACAATATATTAATACCATATATACAAATAATTCCTTTAATATTCTCTCGCACAAAAGAAATATAAACAGAGAACATTTACACTCAAATTTATCCTGCTCATAAATCATTTAGATATAGATAATACTTATTAAGACATAAAAATGAAAATAATTTTTCGTTGACTAATACCAAATGATAATAAATTTGAGAAACTGTTTAAGGAAAATATTATGAAATGCATTACATTTTAAAGTATATTAATATTCAAGCATCTGAAAGTATTAGATGATGTGTAAAGTTTATAGCTAAATAAAAGTACATTATCAAGATATGAGCATCTCCAGTTTATTTCTTCAACTAATAAACTGAAGTCCAATGCAACTCTTTTATAAAGTTGTAAAAATATATATTACTTAAAAAATACAAATAAAATTATAACTTTATCAGAACTATTAAATAATAATGTCAAACATTTCAATAATTAATCAATGTACATTACAAACATACCTAAGGAAGAATAATACTATAACATTTATAAAATTACTTCAATTCTATTGAAATGATCAGATTCTTATAATAACTAACAAAATTTAAAAATTTAGAGGGATAAAGAAATGGAAATAAAGCCAGTACCTATTATCATGTAGGAGGAGGCTATCATTAAAATACTTCGAACAAGTGGTTTTAAGTAAGTGGGTGTAAATGAAATGTGAACCTATAATACATACATATGTACATAATATATATATATTGGGAAAATAACATGGAAAGTTAATTTAAATAAGATTAAATAACTTTAATGTTAAACGCTTCACACCATAAACAAAAGAAAAATAAGATAAACTGGAATCTTAACATCAGATCAGGCATTCATCAATTTAACTAGTCTCACTGGCACTTCTTCTACACTTGATATATTATCATTCAAATGATAAAAACATTACACGAGCATACATAGAATACTGATTTGAATTAGAACAGCATAACAAATATTCCAAACCAAAACAAAGAATAAATCCTAATAGTGATAGTATCAAAGTAGAAATATTAAAAAATATTTATTATAAAAATATTACAGCATAGTTGATGTGGTGCTGGGTGATTATCACAAAAAACATTAGCTGCATCAAAGGTGCAGCTCTAATGATAAACAAAAAAGGAAAAGTGAAGTTATATGAATAAAGAAGATAACAGAATTTGATAATAGCTATCAATTATAACCTGGTTTTATCACTCAAAAAATGAATATTCAACAAATAATTTTACCTATTGATATGAATAATCAATCAAAACATAATTTCCCAAACTGCATATAGACTCGCTACATCTTTATAGAAACACTACACATAAATGAATAAGCAAATTTGATATATTCAGGATTGATAATGGATTCAAGTCAAAAAATATAGATAATGACAATAACATTCTTTGGTGACTTGAAGTATGTCTAAACTCCAAAGAAATATAAATTTGGAATTGTGTGTATAAATAAAAGGATTCTTACCTCAGAGTATCCCATTGTGACGAGTGAAACAAGTGATTGCCTTGCTAAAGATTCCTTATCAAGACCGTTGGATGCAGAGGATGCAGAACTGACACCACTTGTAGTAGAAAGAGTTGATATAGTTGAGGCGGCGCTTGATCCCACACCATTTTCGTTACCTGAGTTAGCGAATGGAAGAAGAGAGTTCCTGATCTCTGCTAGCGCCTTCTGATGGTATCCCGAAGAGCGGGTGGTGCTTTTCCCAGGAGCTGAGTTCATAGTGTCGGCAGGGGCGGGCGTTTGGCCCATGCTAGGCCGACCCGCCCTCGGGCACGCCCATGCCACTTTCCGACAAAGGGAGGCAAACCTCCCGTCTATCCCATATCATCACTTAGAAAACACTAAAGTGCAATGTATTAGCAACTGGTTCTAAACACCACCTAATATATACACTTGTTCACTACGGGCACTTTCACAAATAAAGTTCTCACTCTAGTTCTTCCGATGAAAAAGATGACATAGTCCATATTGTGTTCACACCATTTATCTAGAAAAAACAAGAATGAAAACCTTTAATAGATTTAAAGTTATCAAAATATAACATGAAGATAACTAAAATTGTATGAGTATATAATAAAATGTAACTAAGAAGAAAAATTTTACATGAAGGGTGCATATCAATTTTTCAGACCTATATTATCTGTTAAACAAAATAATGAAGAGAAAATATTCTTCAACAGTTGGTTTCACAAAGTATTATGGCATAAATGACATATAAAGGAAAATAGTAAGAAATAAAATTGCTCTGTGAACCTACAGAAAGTTAAATATGGGAACACTCTATCTGTTCTATAAGCAATTTTCTCTAAGGACGGTTGCATTCCATTCGGCCAAGAGTAAAATCGTATTGTTAAAAATATCTTAGAGTAAACATTATCTTTTTAAATAGTATTCTTACCATTAATTTTGTGCTTTTAGGGTTTTTAATATCCTTAAAGGTAATTAATCTCTGGAACGAAATGTCTGGACATCTCAGTCCACATTCAGGGATCCCTGGTTTTCATTAAAAAATAAACTGTTTCTCTCACATAGCATCACGACGAAATAACAGACGGTCGGGTAAAACACTATAAAACTTCCGACTCGAACACGTGAAAAAGAAATGAAAAATCGAACGAAATAAAGAGACAGCTAAGCGAGACTAAGTTGGCAAGCCAAAGGCCGCCATCTTGAAGTGCCACATTCCGATGCAGTGATGATGTACTACCCATTCAATGTAACAAATCCACAAAGAATGTGGATAATTGTTCCCCTCCCCCCCTCCCCTACACCATTCTATACTAGCAGTTCGAAAATCGCGTCTGCGGATTAGTATAACCTGAAGGAAAGGTTTTGTAAATAAAAGAGTTTTAGCCCATATCAATTATCATCTAATCTATTTTAAGTTATCTCAAAGATTCAAGTAACTCTCAGTATGTACTCCCTTCAGAATGTTTACTAAATGTACTTACCATATTTGGTATCAACATTATTTTTAAATTATATACTTTATAAACCCATTATGTGAAGAAATGATTATGACATTCATAGAATAAAAAATGGGTGATTGAATCCCTTGTAAGTATTATAGAAATCAATATGGATGGCCCTAGAGAAGACTACGAAAAGAAACTATCCCAGTTTTTCGGTCATTTAGGATTGGTGAATTTTGATAAGTGCCGAGAAATTTTGGTAATTAGAAATTTATTTTGTCTGTTCTGCACAAAGTTGTTATTACTAATATAAATCTGAAGTGATATGTTACAATCTTTAAGAATTTTTATTAGCATTGGAAGATTTTTAGTTTATCATATGTGATGATTGAAGGAAGTTGTCCAGGTGGCGTTCAAGAAAAGTACTAGTATAGCAGAAAAAATATTTATTAGTAACTGATTTTTTGCTACACTTTAGGCTAACTCAAAAAAGGAGAGTCCAGTCACTCTCTTTTCTGGAATCAGCCCTAATGAAGCCTTGCAAAGTGAGGTGAAACATCAGTTAACAGTAAATGGTTTGTCTGATATTTTAGTGCCTTTCTTGACTGCTACTCAGACTCCCCTTTCCTCCCAGAAAGAAAACTTTCAGAAAAAGACAAAAAACATCTTCCTACATTTTTTTATTAACTTGAACTACAATTTTTTTAAATACTTATTTATGTTAAACAATCACCCTTACGGATTCTCCGTCTATTTTCAGGGTTATTTACAATTTTTTACAAAACAACAATAAATAATGACTATAATTCCACAAATATCTTTAAATTACCATTAATTAAAACATTATTATATTCCCTTATACAAACAAAGTTTACTATACCACAAATTCTGGTTGTTCTCTGTGTCAATTTCTGTATAATCTTATTTCATAAACTTTTAAACAATTTCTTGATAAATTTAATAGAAGTGCACCACTTTGCAAAATCGACTTTCTTTTTTTTTAATGTATTAATCAATTAATAATGTTATTTTCAGTTTGTCTATGCATATACAAACAAAATACCGGTATTTATTCAGTCTGAATTAAACTATAATTAAAAGAACAGACAAAATCATTGCTTCGATAAAAATCGTAACATTAATACACATTAATAACTCATTTCATGACAAAGTTAATAACTAACTTAATATTCACAGTGTTGATAAAAGAGTACACAATAAGGTAAATATAGATAATGAAACTGCTAGATCTAATTCTTATGGATTTTTAATTCCTAGAATATTATTCATGGTATCAATGTTAATTATTTTTATTATTAAGTAATAAAATATCTCAAAGCCTATGTAATCTATTATTTACAAATATATTTATATTTAATTACGAGCAGTCTAAGTATAAAAATAAAGCTAAATGCAATCTCATTGAAAAATGTTTGGAGATAGGCTTCCTTTTACACACGATTTTCCATCACTTGACTGAGGATTCCGATTTTGTGAGTGAATATTCTGTAAGAGATTATCGATCGCTTTTGTGTAGGAAGATGCTGGAGATCATGTAACTGAAAAGTTCCTACGATGATTTAGTGCACAGCTACAAGCTCTAGCACTGTCACATTTATCACGTAGTCCACAACCCATACTTCCGAGAAAAGATCTAATATCCAAGAGTTTCCTTTGAGCTGTTGATATTTCTCTAATAATGTTTGTATTAGAAACAGTACTTGGTCCAGCACCACCAATATTGTCATAGAACGGGGCCCATCCATTTATTTCTTCCGTCACTGCCTTAATATTATCTTTGTAAGGGGAATCTGGGAGTTTGACAGTTGTTACAGCATTTAAGCATAGATTACAACAAATGAATATTAAATTTCTTTCATAAACATTTTAAAATATCCATAAAATTTATGTTTAAAAAAATTATGGTTGTAAAAATTAATCATACTAAAACCTGTTGACATACCTCGAATAGTTACTTCTTGATGCTATCTTTTCTTTTTCTCTCTTCATTACCTTTTCATAGCTCGGAAGAGGCTCATATATTGGTGGATGTATGGGCTCCTTCTGTACAAATATCAAATAGACGAAATCGGCTATCTTTGTTGTACTAAATTGAAAGGCTCAGGAAAATACAAAACAGAATAAGGATCAGGACAAATTTCAACTACTTTGATTTCACTATATCAATGTTAATTGACCAAAAATAAGATTATATGGATATGGCCAGGGGAACAATTAGTATTTGTGATATAGTAAAATTTGTTTGTACAAGGTTATATATTCTAATTTTTTAATTAATGATAATTTAAAAATATAAGTGCAATTATATTTATTATTTATTGTTGCTTTGTTAAAAATTATAGAGCCCTGAAGGAGAAGAAAGACTCCAAAACGGGTACTTTTTATATTAAAAAATTGGCGATTCTGTTAATAAAAAATCTTACAGATAGCACATATCGCTCAACATTTTTGCTATAAAATTAAACCTTTCTTTTTGGTATATGAATTTAGTATATAATAAAAATTATTATTGCTATTACAATAAATGTCACTGGGTAGGAAAAGGAAAGAGAAAATAGACTAGCTGTTAGAACACCACAAGTTCGGCATCTTTTTACATTACTCTTAAATTTTATTGAGGCTGAAAAGTCTTATCATAATTTAGGGTTTATGTCAACAAAGAAGATATTCTTGCGAAAAGATGTGAGTATTTTCATTATGAATGTCAACAACTCATGATTCTGACTATCTGTATTTTCTTCTTTCGTTTTCAGAATTCGCTTAAATCAATGTACGAATCATTGAAAACTGATCTTAATAAAATTGAGGATGCCAACAGTACTGACCAGAATATCAATTCTCTCATTAACCAACTCATTCAATTTCTAACAGCAAGAATTCAACTAATAGATTTGTATCCTTTATAATATCAAATAAGAATATACTCATGTGTTATTATTATTTATTTTCCTTTGGTCAGTTTCTTTGTTTTAAATAATGTTGTCCTTATTTTGTTAATTGGAAGCTATGAGAAAATCTACATCTTAGGAACAAGTGTGAAACATATAAATTATTATGAGTTGCAAAATCAAATAGAACAAATAATTGAATCACACACATTTTCATTTTTGCATCCAATGCTGAAGCCGATTAGAAATACTGTCACGTAAGTGATAGGTTATCATAATTAAATTTTCAATTTTTAAAAGTTGTAATTTAAGTTATAAAATTTTATAAATCAGCAAGAAGTAGATTATAAAAATATGACAAGGTGGTATTATTTATTTTTTTATTATAATATTCTGACTACACTTCAATTCATTTATTATTTTAGTAAGTTTGATATACATTATTAAGATAACCAACACTTATTTGTATTTCCTATTATTTATAATGTCTGTGTTGTTTTCCTTCATCTTGCTTTTAAGAATTAATGAGCATTACCAAAATTTAAATAGTGTAATTTTTTTTTTCCATTTTATAGTAGTAATTTAAAGGATCTATATATTATATAACACCTCATCAAAGGATTTATCTACAAAACTTTATATGCTACATTTTATGAATACTGTTTTGCTTCTCTTATTCCTTGTACTATTTACCTTGTTATTCTATATTATTATTATCTTGTTATTCTGAAATAATTTTATTTACTCTTCACTAATCAGCTATTGATGATTTGATGAATCCTGTAAGCCACAGAAACTAAACTTTCCATAGAAATTGACAAAAAAATAGTTCAGGCCAAATATTGTAATAGTTCAGTGGAACTTTAAGTGACTACTAATTAATTCTTGATGTAAATAGTTGAAATTCATCATTATATTTTATTGAAATTGTGAAAACACTTCTCTTACTAATATATTTATTGATAAAATAGCCATCATTATTAATTAAAATCGTACTGTCTCCGAATCTGTTATGTACCAGTTAAGATATTGTACTTACATTAGCTCAATTTATGGAGTTTCCAAAACCCATCAACTTTAGAGAAATAAGGATGTTAGTATTTACCAATAAATTGTTATCACTTCAGTAACATCTAACTCAATGTACATACAAATTTTCAACTGGAACGGGGAATTGCAGACTGGGCCTCGGTGCCCCAGATTGAATAGATATTATCCCTTTGAGATTATCCTTATAGTCTCTGACCTGAAAGGGTTTATCAACTAAATGAAAACTTGAAACCATTTTAAAAAGGCGAAAATACATCCAACTTATGAGTTTATGTCTAAAAACACAGTTTTATCTCAACAGAGCCAGTTGTTGGCGAATTGAGGTGAAACCTACGCAAACTTGAGGATGCAGCAGCGATCAGTTGGATTCCGGTCTGGGCGGATTGACTTTTATTTCATGGTGGCCCCTGGAATGAAAACTCGACCCTCCTCCCTGTTTGTCCAGGTTGGGAGTAAAAAAAATGAAAGGTATGAGGAGAAGATGGTCAGGAGTGTGATCAAAAAGATACCCAAATAAACAAAACCTATTTATTTGTACTGATGTTTCAATTTGAATTTCAGGGCTG
Source organism: Halyomorpha halys (assembly GCF_000696795.3). Taxonomy (NCBI): domain Eukaryota; kingdom Metazoa; phylum Arthropoda; class Insecta; order Hemiptera; family Pentatomidae; genus Halyomorpha; species Halyomorpha halys. Next base: position 710,357 of record NW_027115494.1, on the reverse strand, counting down.
AAAAAAACAGCACAAGATAACCTTAACTCAGATAAACATAAAAATAATATTACAAAAAAAAAAAATTAGAAATATTCATAACAATAAATTAAGTAGACAGTAGTTTATACTAATAGATTAAGTTACAGTAAGTCTATATTTTTTTCACTTTCCCGGGTATTCTATATTTATTTTAGCTTATTATTTTTTTACTCATCTATATTACTATGTATCTTTTATTCATTGCACATATATTTCATAATACATAATTTCTTTTCTTTCTTGCCCATTGTATCATATATTTATTGTTTCCTTTCATACATTTCATTATGTTAATTCAATTACTCATCATTTATATTTTCTTCTGCACCATTAATTATGTTTATTTCTTTATTTACTTGAACACCATCTGTTTTTTAATTTTTTTTTATCATTCATTTTGTATAATTCTTACTTCTACAATATTATATTTTATCTTCTATTAGTATCAACTATTATCTAATTAATTTATTGTTATGTATATTTATAACTTTGTTTGTTATTATTTTCTTTTTATGTTTCTCTGAATTTAGGTTATCTCATTTTGGTTTTTTCAACCCTAATAAAGGTTGAAATTCAGGTTATAACTTCAGCACAAATAAATAAGTTTTCTTTATTTATGTATCTTTGCTGCCCACACTCCTGACCATATTACATATTCTCCTCTTCTCTATCTACGGTCAACTATTAACAACTCATTAAAAAAAAAAAAAATCCTATACAATTTTAAATATCCATCAAAAAGTGATTTATGGTGATTTTGATTTATTTCAAACGCTGATTCTATTACAAATAAAGTGTTTCAGTCTATTGAATTCAAAATATTCCTCAAAAC
>NW_027115494.1:703014-708003 GCF_000696795.3 Halyomorpha halys | reverse complement strand
AAAATACCCTTAAAGCTTAATGCACATTTTATTCATGAATTGAATAATATTTTTGACATCAACTGTTCATTTCAAATCCTATCCCTATAATTAGAAGAGTAGTCTAATTGTACAAATGATGATTTCAGAAAATTAATTAATTTAAATTTTAAAAAGTGCAATTAAGGAAGTGTGCTGACTAAGATTTATAATTTGACAAATTGTAAATTATCTATATATATTTATATAAAAATAGTTATTTTTTGACAATTGGACAATTAGTCTAGTAGTAGGGATTGAATTTTAAAATGAACAGTTTACATCTTAGGTGTTATCTAATTTATGAATAAAATGTGTATAAATTTTTAAGGGTGTTCTTTGAACAGAAACTGATATACTGGTAATTGCTTTTATATATATTACGGACCTACTCACACACACATTATATATATATATGTGCGTGCGTGCGTGCGGTGTATGTTATGTAATATGTAATTATGTATATATAATAGTGCAATTAAGTTAATGTCTTAAGGACTGATATTATAGAGATGATCATACTATAGAGATGAATTCATTAGATCGAGCATTTAAAATGCTGACTAAGATTTATAATTTGACTAAATCAGTTTGTTTTTTTTTGTTTTACAGTCGATTAGTCTAGTAATAGGGATTGAATTTGAAAATGGGCAGTTTAGGTCTCAGATGTTATCTAATTTATAAAACAATTTTTAATGATCACTTTGTAATATTTTATTCTATTCTCTCAGCAAATTAAAAACTTAAAAGTCTGAACAGTTATAAAAGAAAAAGAAGCACAATATATTTACATTTATAAATTATACTTTATAAATTTTTGAAAATTAAAGGTTTTGATATAAGTTTTCAATAAAAGATTTTAGCTAGATTTGAGACAGGATCATTTGATATAAGGGTCGATTAGATTAAAAGAAAATACTTTTGCTTAATTTCAGTAAACGTTCTCTGCCCTATCAATGATACCAAATATGAATAAAAAAATAAATGTTTTGTTATTTATTTATATTCTAGGAAAAGCTTTAATGTTTCTTACTTCATTTATTTCTAAATTTTGGACATTTCAGATAAACTGTCCATTATCTAGTCCATCTTAATTACTTGATGTCTTATATTCTCCATATTTTAACGGATTTGTCCTTGTTAAATATAAATATTGGAAGAATGGTGGCACAGTTGTAAGGCACTGTGATACTAACTCCAAGGATCCAGGTTTAAATTCAGCTGTAGCAAATAATTTTTTTTTTTTACATTGCAGTCGTGATTCAACCCTGTGGTTTGGGAGCCACCCAGTCTCATAAAGTGAATACCTTTAATTCAATAAAAATCTGGCAGTTGAGCGAGATCTTGAAAAAAATCACCTCCTTGTATAACTGTTCTAAAAACAGTGCTTCCTTACAAATTATTGAACCCAGGACTGAAACATTATCCAAAATATAGAAATAAATGAAGTAAGAATTATTAAGTGATTTTCATGAAAATAAATAAGTAATAAAGTTTTATTACCTTAGTAGGCCTACCTATGTTTCTAACTCTGTTTATAAAATTATCTTTATATTAAGTCGCTCTAATTTAAATATCACTCTTTCTTATTACTTCTTAGTGGAAAAAAAATTATATTTTGTTTCACCACAGAAAATTAACTGTTACATTGCATAGTTCATTAAATTCATTTTTGGAAGATAACTAGTCGATCGCATGTAATCAATTGTTGGAAGATGGTCTGGGCAGTGATCCAAAAAGGTTTACAAAATAATAGAAAAACTATTTATTAAATTATGATGATCATACTTAACACTAAATAAATAAAATAAAATAAAATACTCCAATGTTTATTTTTTGTTTTCATTTAACTCTTATGAAACCCTACAAAATGGAGCAAAATGTTGTTTGCTAATATAATAAACAGTTTTTTTCTGTTTTTTGTAAACCTTTTTTTGAATGCCTCCCAGACCATCTTCCAGCAATTAAGTACATATGATCAACTAATAATCTTTCATAAATGAATTGAGTAAACAGCGCAATGTAACAGTTAACTTTGTAGGGCAGGTGGGGTGAAATGTTGATTACTAATAAATAGTTTTTCTGCTATTTTTATAGCTTTCTCGACCACCACCCAGGCCATCTTCCTATTATTTTTTATTAACTTACCATAAACTCCATTTTTTTTTTTTTTTTTTATAAAACAACTGATGTATAGTAGTCCTTCTTTTTTGATTGATATCCAAACAATCTTCCTCCAATTGAATTAATTTCCACAACGTCCATTCTAAAAGTAGTTTTCCATCTGAATGATAAATATATCTATATTTATTTGCAGATTGCAGTCTCTTCCAAAGAAAAGTATGGCATCCTCTGTACTTCTTCTGTTTGATCCATCTGGCTTAGTAAATTGGGCTGGACCAGGTTTTCAGCATCCTGAGAGGCCTAAAGAACTCTTGACTTCGCAATATCTCGTCATGATTGCTCACCCACCTTTTGTAAGAATAAAATATCTTTCTCTAACAAATTTTTTATCAGTTTATAGTTGAATAATATTTCCTTCATAATACTGAGAGGAATTGATGAAGAAATAAAAGCGAGGTTGAAGGCAGAAAATACTTATTATTTTTCAATTTCGAAACTGCTTAGCTCGTGCCTTTATTAAAAAACTTAAAAATTAGAATTTATAAACTATTATCCTACTCACTATTCTTTATGGATGCGAGACGTGGCCTCTTACATTAAGGGATGAACAGCGCCTTTAGGTTTTCAAAAATGAAGAAGAATATTCAGACCGAAAAAGTTTAGAAGGCTACACAACACTAAGTTAAGGGAACTGCACCTGGTAAATATAATACAAGTTATAGCATTGTGGCATATAAGATGGGCGTGTAAAGTTACACTGGCTTAGTAACAAGTAGATCCCTAAAGTGTTAATAAATATTGAACCGACAGGTAAACGTCTGAGGGGTAACCCAAAACGTAGATGGAAGCATTGTGTTAAAATTGATTTAGTAGAATTGGGTTTGGAGGGACATCACTGGAAGGATGTGTGTAGATACCAATTGGTGGTATCGGCATCACACTGAGAGGATCTAATTGCATTAGTTTTCTTCGATTTAAAGGATATCTTTTAAAGGACCAAGGAATTGATTTGGTGTATAGAGGCTTGAATTAGTTAGATTTCACTGTACTCCTATGATGTTTCACAGTGTTTAAATCCGTGACTGGTATTAATTAATTTATGGATTTGGTTTTGTGAGCAAACTTTTATCGAAATCGAATAATAAATATTTGAAACTACTACAAAATGAAATAAATAAACAAACATTTCATTTTTTATTTTTCTCTATGATTAAAACTTCCTTTCTCCCTAGTAATTACATAAATATAACAGGGTGAGGATCAATAAAATAAAGGTTATTGAAACATTTTCCAAAATATTTGTGGTTCCTGAAATAATTAATTCAATTGATATCAATAATTATGCTGTTATTTTTTCCAGTTTTCATTTTCATTTACTGAAATTTAAAATTAATTGGTAATTAACTTTTCTTTTAGTTTAAATAAGCATTATATAGTGTATAACATGTAATATAATAACAATAAATAAAATTTAAAACCTGTTATTTAACCATGATAACTCATTGTCATCACCCATGTATGCCACTGAATACAATCAGCTGCAATATGCAAATATGTATGCAATCAGCTGATATCTGAATATTTTGTGGTTTTTTAACTGAATTACTGAAAAAGGGTTTGATTGTAAAGTTATTCTATATCACCAAAAACATTTAAACAATGTGAAATAATCCAAAAAAATGTGTAAAAAAAAACAAAACTTTTTTATACATGTAAAAAATTATATACTTCCAAAAATAAATTAGATTTAAAAAAAAAATTGAAGGAGTGTAAAAATCCAGGTGGCAGAACCCAGAACAATCATAGCTGATGGGAGCTAAGACAGTGCTAAACGCGGTTTGGGACAATCCAAGGTGAAAGGGAGGTGCTAGAGTTCTTCACCATGAACGCAAGTTAAACGAAATGAACGCAAAAAAGTTACTTCCCTTGATGATACATTATTGTCATATGTGCTCCCAAGCCACCACAGCTTGACGTCAATGTGACAATAAACCACTTTGTGTGTTAAATTATTATTTTTTTAAATGTATTTCATTTATTATTTTCATACATATTTAAAGCATCAATTTATATTTTATTTGATTTTTCAGAAATATGGAGATAGGATGGTTGGTATTAGTAAAGCATTGTCTGAGAGAAGTCCTGAATATACCCTTCCTGACAAAGTTGTCAGTGTTTATAACGCTGAGGTAAGAAAACTAGACATCTGAATATAAGATCATGAGAACAGCAGTGTTGTGTTCTAACTTGTTGATATGTGATAATATTATTTCTATTTTTAGACTATTAAAAATGCGATTGTGATCTATGTAAATTTGTAGATTAGACCAATTTTCTTCTCATAGTTTCAAATAGTTATTAAAACACTTTTGCTTCTAAATTTATTTATTACTTTATAGAAAATTATATTTATAATTTTGAACATCTGCTAAACTTAGTTAATTGCTGTAATTTTTTAAAGAAAATAAATGTTAGTTTGTACTTATTGATCTACATCTTGTAAATTAAACAATAAGTTGGTAATTAAAAAAATAAATTAGAATTTTCTTGTATAAGAAGATGGTCAGGGTTGTGGTCAAAAGAGAAACAAAAATAGTTTAGAACTATTTATTTTCTGACGTTTCACCCCACTCCTCCACGCTTCCTCTTTATTGTCGCCTTCTGTTTAATCTTTACCTTTTAACAGGTTGGTGGTGGTCCTGACTTGTTCTTTGCTCATTTATTATCAATTTATATCATTATTATTTTTTTATTTATAATTATTCTTTCAAGACGTTTATTTAATCTCTTTTTTTTTTTTCGTCTCCTGCACTTTTTTAACTGTATATTTTTCAAAAATTTTTACTC
>NW_027115494.1:695138-702659 GCF_000696795.3 Halyomorpha halys | reverse complement strand
AACTATATATACATATATAGAATTTTCATGGTTTTCTCATGCCAGTCATTAACATATTGATCACCCATATGATGACACAGCCAATCTGAACTTTCACTACTGTGACTGTTCTACTGTACTGGTCGATTGTACAAATATTACAATAAGACTTTTATTCTGTGCCATGGGACTGTCCCACAGTAGGTATAAGCACTTTTTTGGGACTGCTATGGCCCTATATAATAGTTTTGAAAACTTAACCCATCAGAATTCAATTACATTTTTTTCTCCTGTAATTAAACATAATAAATACTCATCATCAGAATATTCTTTTATAGCAGCTTTAAAAATTTAACTGTGTTAAAAAAATAGACAACTTTGTTCCGGAATCACCATCACATCCTTCATAGGGGCTTGGAGTGTCTCAGGTCCTCAAACAAGTAACCTGAACCAGAAATTTAGGATTTATGGCTTATTTATGTTTACATAATATTTTTGACCATTATGTACCAGTTGGGCCAAAATATTTTGATTGGCATCACAACTTAAACAGGAGTACAAAGCAATTCCATAACTGACCCCAATCAAAGTAACCTAAACTTTGTTTTTTACTTTACTTGGTACAAATAATGTTCATAAAATAAAAAAAAGTTTGAATTTTTGTTCCGCAGTCCTATGGTACTCAATGTGTCAAGGCTCCAGTACCAATTGGCTTTAAAATGGAAAGATACTGGTTGCTTCATTACTTATTTGCTTATATAAGCTTGCAGATAATCCTACACTGTAAATAATCAATCTTTTGGCACCGCTTTATTGTCTGGGCAGATATTTCCTTCACACGAAATTCCTATTGTTCATATGAATTATTATGAGCTTTGTTTTGAAAACTTCTATGAGGTGTTGAGCTGATAAATAAAGTAGGGCAACATCTGGCCATGATCCTTCTATGATTCTTTCACCAATCTAACCATTCTATTATTTCAGTTAAGACTGCTTTGACTAAGGAATCTGTTGTTCCCTATAGTCAGCTATGTTTAGCGATGAGGTTTTTCATACATTAGTAGTGATCCAGAAATCCATAATCCACCAGTTTAATGTTTTTTCTATATTCATCCTTAACAGCAAGTTCATGACTAAAAGAAATGCTTTGATTTTGCCATCAATACTCATACAGTTTTTCCTTATGGTAGCACTGATTCGAACTACTTCTGACATATCATTTGGATCTTAATCCTTTCCAATTCAGTTAGCAAATACCTCTATTGCTATTAGATTCTGAAAAGTAGAAGTTTAGGTTAAAACACTGTGTATTTTTATTTTTAAAAAAAAGTGTATGAAGGTGTCATATTAGAAACATTAATGTGAAAAAAAATTGAATTTAATGATTTTTTATTCCTATTTTAGCCTGGAAACTCAATTTTTAACTATTGAAAACTACCATAATTTGATTTTGAAAAATTAAACAAGATTAATTTAGTAATGTAAATTTTATTTGTTGTTGTAGGATAAATGCAGTTATTTCATAAGCAGCATTGATCTGCGAATAACTCTAGTTGCCATATTTGATATGAAGAAAGATGAAAGGGATATAAATGTGGTAAATCACTTGACAGAATTTTGTTCTCAAGTCAGATGTACCAAGTTATATCAATCTCTGAAGACTGCAAAATAATTGAATTTATATCGTTAGTTTTTGATAATTTCATTATAGATATTTTTAAGATTGTTGTAAGTATATATATTTTTAAAATGTTATGTATTTGAAAAAGTTTATTAAAGTTTTAAATAAGAATCAAGTATTTTTAAAAATATTACTCAGCCTAATAAATGATCCAGTAGCACAGAAATATGTGCTGTATGATAATTGCTATTGCCATTACCTGAAACAAGCTGGGCTGTTTTTTTGGTTAATTTACTTGATCTCAAATGTTATTAAATTTGCTAAGCTTCATCTGAAAATCTGAACCTATTATATAAGAAGACTACTGAGAGAGGAGAGGGAAGAAAAACGGGCGGTCTAAAATATTTTTTTTAAACCGAGTTTTAGGTAAGTGAAAATAGATGAAGGAAAAAATATGGTTCGTTACCTGTTAAAATGAATTCGAAAAGTAACTGCAAGGAGGAATAAATATGTATAAAGAGCTAAAATATGTTGTGTTCAGAACTAAACCCTTAACAGTTAAGACATAGAAATTAATAATAATAATTGTTTCATAATTTATTCACAAATAAACTAAAACTGACTACTATAGGAGTCAGTAAACTTTAAAATTTCGTTTTTCCTGCATTCCAGTTTTTTGGACTCCTGTTTTTACTCATGCTCTTCATATTTGACGTTATAGGGACCAGAAAAGATGGAATATGCTGCTTCCTCACTGAGTCATCCCTCAGGAACACATGGGTACACAGTTTTGATCTTTCTACTCCAATCCTTAATTGCCACCTTCCTTAGGGTCTTCATCGTCAACTTAGTATACTTCAGAGTCCTCTTAAAGTATTGTCTTAGAAAGTATAGAAGCTGCCTGAAGAACATATCTGCAGTATTAGTTTAAACTTCATCTCTCACTGCCGACCTGAGACCTAAAAGGAGGACAATTGCCCTTCCCTACCTGTTGATTGTAACCCTGAGGTACCAGGGCCTCCGCTTCATGGACCTATGGTATGCTATGGTCCTGTTTCACTGGTTAACAAAGGCACAGGGAGATTAATGAAGAGATCTGACTCGAACTGGAGCCCATGTTTGGTGTTAATCCTGGCCAACATATAACTACGGTAGATCAACATGCCCACAATCACTTCTACCTTGGTTAGTACTTCTGATCTCTTCAAGTGGGTATGCCTCAGGCCAACAAGTATAATGATGGTAAGACCATATCACATTCTGTCGGAAGGTGGCAAAGATCTGATGAGGTTCACGTTAATATGCTCAAACCTGGAGCTGGATAACATAGTACCTTTTCAGGTTACTTTGTGACAAACCACCTTTGATCTTTGCCATAGTGTGCAACAACTAGCCCACTTCAAGATGTGGAGTGGGATCCTTCTTCACTATGTTGAGTGGGCTGTACCAGGAGGTATTGTACGGCTTCCAGATCCCTTGTTGGATTATTTGTTCAAACTCTCGCTTGATAGTGTTTTTTCTCTCTGATGGCAGGTCGAGGAATCTATCTGTGACTGGAGTTCCGATAGTGTCAATATGGAGGAAGGTGTTTTGCTTTAGCTGCTTGACAAATAATGTCGTCATTTTCTAATCATCCTCTTGTCATTAACCCGCAGGGCTGATAGTACTTACTAGCCTTTTCTTGGAATTTTTAGCTATTAAAGCAGAGATGACATCCATTATGACTCCTGGAGATCCTGCGATTCCAACTGGACATCCTGTTCTCATAGCGACTTGTTCTGGATCCTTTGTATTTACCTAGGTGATCAATTACTTTTCCGAAGTTGGTCATTCTCGATGACTAAAGTGCTGGTTTGGAATATTAGGATTACCAGGTGGGAGCTGTTGTATATCTGCTATTTTATCTAGTTCCATGGAATACATGTGATTAATGGCAACTTCTAAACCATCAGTCCTCTTCAGAAGGCCTCATACAAAACATATTCAATAAGGTTTGACTACTTGTACGATCTTAGTGTTTATGGGAATGCACCTATCTCGCAGGAGTACATCCTAAGGCCGCAAATGTACTATTGTACATCTGTATTGTAGGCCGCAAATTCAGGCCAACTTGTGGGAGCCAATCCAAAAACCCATTCAAACGTTTGTGCATGCGTAAATTTGTCATTCCTTACAGTCGTGTAAGAGATGGCATGTTGTACAGATATTCGCTTTAGATCCTTGCTGTACAGTACATGTTCTCTATAAAGTCTTCGCCTGCAATCTAGTTCTCGCATAAGACAGAGATGGTGGAGAGGTATTCGCCTTCCGTTACACTCGAAAGTGAAAAGGATAGAGGAAAGATCTAAAGCAGAAATAGTGAATTAACACCACAATAATCATTCCAAAAACAGTAGCAGAACATTCTGATCCACTAATGTATGTGTTTACTCACTGTTTCCCAAGGAGTAAAGATCGATGAGAAATCCTGGGGTAGAGAAAACAAATTCAGAGCAAAGGTCGGTAAAAGACACATCCTGTAATTATGAAAATTCTATATTATCATTGTTTATTCAAATAATATTTTTACAATCATAATATATTCGTACGTGTTTATAAAATGAGACCATTAAAATATATGCAATGAAATTAACAAAAGTTTATGGTACAGGTAAATTTGCGCATGCAAAAACGTGTGGATGGGTTATTTGGATTGGCTGCCACAAGTTGGCCTGAATTTGCGGCCTATCCCGGTTTCGGTTTGTGAGCAGAAATCATAGGCGCTTGTGCTACTTTCAGACGTTGTTTTCAGTGTGCATTTTAGAGCTGAAACGAGATGAATTCTTGTGCTCTCTATGTTTTAATTAATGAAGGAATTTCCCCAACCTTTGGATTCAATAATTAACTCTTGTTTAGGATTGTATATTTTAAAATTCTATGGATTCAGTATTAATATATTGTTTCAAATCTTGTTAATTAACTTTAGAAGTTTATTTTTGAGTTAAAATAGCACAAATATATATTTATGAATACATTAAATGTCTATATAATTCAATTAAAATGTTTCTGATGAAAATTCTAGAATAAAAGTTGAATTTATAGGTTATGTAGTACTATTTAAATGATTTTTTATTATCTGCAACCTACATTGGAATTTATGTTTCTTTTCACTTCGCTTATCTTTATTTTGTTTCTTTTTATAATGAAAATCAAGTAAATTAGACATAATAGCAAAAAATTAAATAAAAAGAATGAAACAAGCATGTGGACAACTATGTTTTATGGGTTCCTCTGTTTACTGAGGATTTGTACAAGTCTTATGCTGGATCTACATATTTGTCACTTGCCACAAATCCAAGACTTGTCTGAATGCTTGGTAAACAAAGGAAGCAACAAACGTCTGTATGAACACTTTGTTTTTTTTCCTTTTGGATTTTTTCGGCGGTTACATTCGATTTAATCCATTTTTTTTTTAATTTAAAAAATGAGTAAAATAAAGATAAGCGAAATGAAAAGGAAACGTAAATATAAGCAATTAAGGTTGTAAATAACAAAAATTCTTATAAATAGTTCTACATAACCTATAAATTCAACTTTCTTACTAGAATTTTATCAGAAACTTTATAATTTAATCACCTATAATATAATGTCCTCATAAAAATATATTCGTGCTTTGTTAAATAAAAAATAAACTGCAAAAGTTGATTAACTAGGTTTGAAACAATGTATTTACGCATATTCAATACAATTTAAAAATATAAAACCATAAACAAGAGTTAATTATTAAGTCCAAAGGTTCGGAAAATTATTTAATTAATTAAAACACGAAGGGCATAAATATTCCTCTGTTGGCAATACAATGCAAACTGAAAACGAACGTGTGAATGCAGCACAAGCGCCCTTTGATTTGTGCCCAAAAACCGACATCCGACAGGAAATTCAGACTAACTTGTACCAGCCAATCCAAATAGTCCATCCATACGCTAGCGCATGCGCGAATTTGACATTGTTTGGGAAACGTGTAGAAGCAACTTTAGTTTTGCAGCAAGTGACAAATAAGTAGATGCAGGATAATGTAACGACACCGCTACCTATTGGTCTATACTGTAACTAATACAGCCGCCAAAACCGACTTGAGACAACCTACCTGCTAAAACGGGAACTACAACTAGCATCAGCCAAACTCCGTATATTAATATTTGTACTATTCCTTGTATATACTTTAGTTTTACACATGTGACAACTATATAAAATATTGTAATATTAATAGATGTGTCCATTGTAATTAGTCCATGTGAATAATACGGTGAGCTCACCTTCCAACTCTATCGTATATTTGGGCGTAAAGCTAGACCGTCATCTTAAGCTTTCTGCCCATTTATATCAGAAGGCGAGAACAGTAAGACGAAAGTCATATCGTCTCAACCACCTCCTCACTTCTCCGGCTCTCATTGAAATTGAAGCTGCAGATATACAAAAGTATTCTGAGACCAGCACTACTATATGGGGATGGAACCCAGCGCCTTCTTCAAACTTTTCAGGATTCGATGTTAAGGAAAATCGTACGCACAACATCGTGGAGGAGGAAGAGGCCACCGGAGCTGCATCAATTGTTGGGGTTGCCAACTGTACCGGAGTTCATTAAAAGACGACACATCAAATGTTTCGATTCACTTCAGTACTGTACGAATCCGTTATTCAACACGTTAACACCTGCCCCTCCCCCCTCCGGTGCGTTGGCAACACACTACGTAAGGTCACGTAGTATTAGGATTAAGTTTTTATTAGATTTAAGTTTGTTAAATTCAGATATAATGTGTGCCCCAATACATTATACACTTTTATAAATACTGACAACAAAAATAATACACTCCAAAAGACTCCTTAGAATGTAGATGTTCTACAGTAAAAGGAGAAAGTTCTTTGTTTATAAATACGCCATTAAAATTTTGTAGGGGTTTTGGAAAAAAAAAATAGATGTGTCATTTGAATTAATAAAGATTATAATGGTATCTGCTGATTTACTGAAACCCAACGTCTTACGCGTACCATATCTCGATGGTTTTCAATATCCCAGAGAGTTAACTAGGGGCAAATTAGAAGGCCTCAGTATGACTAGGCTAAGGCATACAAGGCCTGGGTACCCGATAGCAGTCGGGTGCACCGCCCTACCCTCCGCCGACTGGAGGAGTTCAAGTTTCCTGCCGCCCTATGCCGATTGGTCTGAAACTACCTGAGTGGAAGATCATTCGTCGTAAGAGTTTTGGTGAAGACCTGTCGCCTCCAGTCCCCACCACCTGCGGAGTACCTCAAGGCTCGGTGCTTGGACCTCTACTGTTCGTCGTTTTCACGGCACCAGTAGTCGCCATCAAGCATCGGGTTGCAGTGGTAGCAGCCTATCCCGACACCATCGGTGTTTACGCTTCCAGCATGAGAGCTGAACTGGCCCTACGCTATGCACAGACTGCCTCTGCCACCATCGTAGCTGCTCTGAAGAAGGACGGCATCAAGGTTAACCCGTCGAAGACGGATGCCATCGTCATGTCCTTCCAGAAGGAGAAGAAGAGCAGGCTACTCCAGCAGTTCGTTGTGAATGGTGAGGGTCGGAAACTCTCCAATAGCATCCTCTACCTCGGCGTGACCCTCGACAGGCATCTCACTTTCTCCAGTCACGTCAGGGAGAGAATTAAGCTGGTCAGACAGAAGTATAGACTCTACCACCTGCTCACCTCACAGCAGATCTCGCTCCGCCTCAAGCTGAAGATCTACAAGGCCATCATACGTCCGACCCTACTCTATGGTGCACCAATCATGCGACACCTTTATGAAACTACGTTAACCAAACTGCAGAACTTTCCGAATTCCCTCCTTCGGCGAATAGTCAGAGGAACCACATTCCAACGGGCCAGGAATAAAGTAATCCGTGAGGAGCTTGAAGTCAT
>NW_027115494.1:683995-694798 GCF_000696795.3 Halyomorpha halys | reverse complement strand
TCTCTCCTATCGTAAGGTTCTGCGGCTAGCACCCAGTCAGTACTTATCCCCCTTCGTGCCAGCTGACTAGTACCCTCAGAACGAAGTTTCCTTCCTACAAGGACCTGCGGCTAGTATCCAGTCAGGACTTGTATTTCTCTTCGCGATTGGACTAGGACTCTGCAGAGTTATCATCCTTACAGGACTTACGGATGCCACCCGTGTCCATGCATCTTCAAACCAGCTACCTTACCCGTTTGAGCACGTATTGTAGAGGCCTTCTGGTAAAGATTATCTCACAGTTTAAATTAAAGTATTCGATAATATTTCCGAAAACCATAAAGAGTACGCTTTGATGAGTAGTGCTGAAAATCTTAGTTGTTTCTCTCTCTCACAGACATCATAATCTCGGTTATTGGTTATACTGCTACAGAGATTCTAAAAGTTCTCCTTAATATCGTTCTATGATGAGAAGTGTTTGATTTATTTTAAGAAATTTTATTTATCATTAAATAATCTTGGGTATTCAGAGAAAACCCTTATAATTGTAAACTTCAAAATAACATAACTTATTCCATGGTAGAGTGTAGAATTTATTTACTTACTAATGGGTTAAATAATAGATGTATTAAATCAGTGAGAATTTGATATTACTAAGTATTAAAAATTTAAGCTTCGTTGAACGTCTAATATAAATATGATATAAAACTATGATTTTGTGAAATTTAAGTGAGAGCTATTCTAATCAAAACTATAATGGTAGAATCATGTGTTATTCTATAGAATATTAAATCAAGTTTAACCATGGAAGTACCAGCAAATATACCTCCTAGTTGCCCAACCAATTTTTTTAATCATGAAAACTGCCTTCTCAAGTGGAAAACTCCACGAAAAATGGTGGACAGAAAACCTATGGTATGATAAAAGCTTGCTCTACAATATGTAAAGACAACACTTGTGTAGTATACATATCAGTGATTATATAAGTACCGTTTACCGCTAATCAAAGACTTACTTAGTACAAATGCTACTTAAACAAATGTTGGTTTCCACACGCTTGTGACTCACTTTTGTCGGCTTTTACTTTCGATTTACACTATTTTTAGTAAAAAAAAAAAGAACAAAATAATTTTAGGTGAAACAAAAGGAAACGTAAATATCGGCAAAGTACGAAGGTATAGTATTACATAACCTATACATTCAACTTTCGTTCTAGAATTTTTATTATACAGTTGCTAATTGAATTACCCAAACATATAATGTCTTTGTAAACTTATATTTGTGTGTTGTGAAAAAGAAAATAAACCATCTAAAGTTAATTGACAAGATTTAAAACAAAGTATTTAATCCCTACCGATAAATGTTTTTTTAATATCTTTATTGAAATTTACAACTGTATATTATAACCTGAAAGATAACCAGTTCTTCCTCTGCCTTTTGGCGTATATAATTCAGTAAAAGCTGATTATTAGGGTTAACCTCCACTGAAACAAGTAGTAAAAGTTGATCGTTATCATCTTCAATCAGTTTTCACTAATGAACGTTAACCACCATTGAACACTTTGAGTGATTTTTACTTTCTACTGGCTCTGGTAGGAATAACAATGATTTTATCACTGAAATAATGACATTGTAATAAATTTATCAGATACTTACGTATTATATCAACCCATCTACAAGTATACATGTGGTGTTTCGGCTTATAACCTGAAAAATAAACTAAACCGTACTGGACTCGATATCCTCTTAAAATGTTAGTCAATCCTTTTTGAGCGACCGTAGCTGGAACTCGACAACTGTTATCCAATTAAAGCTGTTATAAAATAACAATAAATTGTTAGATGATAAACTACGACAGAAATTTAGTTCTGCAGGTCTACTACGGAAGTGCCCAATAAATCTATTAAAACGTCGGTATTTTCATGAGTATATGAATAACTGTTACAATGAACATTTATTATAATTATAATTACATTTAAATGTTTTTTATTATTGGATTGTAAAATAATTTCGTAGCGTTTTTAACTGGTGATTTCATTACAAACTTCAGATTCTTGTAAATATTTTTAATCAATTAATATGACCCATTTTGATCAGTTAGATGTTGCCATTTTCAGGTAATTAGTTAATCCTCCCAGAACTTCTCAGATTTTTGCGCAATGAACTCGTCTATGTGCGTTTTTCAGTCTTAGAGCGAGTTAAAGTGTTTCCCGTCAAGAAAGTTGGGGCAAGGTCTAGTGAATAGGGTAGGTGGAGGATCACATCCCTGCCAAACTCCAATAAATTCTGCCGTGTCTGCAAAGACACGTGAGGACGGGCGTTATCGTGATGGAAAACTATGCATTTGCGATTTGCCAATGCTGGACGCTTTTGCTCAACCGCTGCCTTTAATTGTTCCAACTGGATACAGCTCTGCGATATCCCGTGACGTAGGGTGAGGGATCTCTGCGACCAATGCTAGAATTTGGTCATCAACAGTTGAACGACGACCCGAGCGCTTTGCGTCTTCCAAGTCAAAATTTCTGGTTCTGAACCAAGCAAAACACTTACAAACGGTGCTTTCTCATACCCACTGCAAATTTTGTTAACCGTCTGTGAAGCGGATTTTCCTTTTCGGAAATAAAAAATTATTAAATGACGAAAATAATTTTTTTTCTCTTCCATTTTGAGCAAGCAAAATACCACTTAAAGAAAAGGAATCTCGGTTAAAACTGATGCCTAAAAGCACCTTAACTAATCCTTTTTTAGAATATGTAAACAATATTGAACAAGGAAACATGATTTTATAAACACAGAGAGGATTAAATTGAGATATTGAAAAACGCTACGAACTTATTTTACTACCAAAGAATTATATATTTACATACAGGGTGTAACAGGATAGAGTCTACACCTCGAGTATAAAAAATAGAATCTACTCGACCCATGTCCAATTTTCAACCGTAAGGCGAGAATCTCTATTGAGATCATTAAATTTGCTTACATTAAATATTGTTACAATGATCGATATTTTAAAAAAATTTATAAATGCTAAATTTTTATTTATATCGCACGGAAATAAATTTTTTAGCCTAAGCTTTGCAAATTGCTCTAAAACCTATCCTTTTAGTAAACTTTCCAACAGTATACTCACTTTTTGTATTACCTTTCAATTTGTAATGTAATATAAAATTCAATGTAAAAACAACCTAAATAAAGAAAGGAACTGAATCAATAACAGATGCTATCTACAATTAAAGTTTAGTGAATTTAATTGTGATTTAGAAGCATCAAAATTTAGATAAAAATGTGATTTAATGTGAGTAAAATAACGAATTTAAGGTAACAACTATGAAAGTAACAAGTATTAGTCATAATAATTATCTTTTTATCTAAATTCAGATGCTTCAAAATCGCAATTACAATTGCTAAACTTTAATTGTAGATAGCATATGTTATTCATCAGAGCACACCTTCCCCTTCCTTTCTATATTCAGGTTTTTTTTTTTTTTACAATTTGGGATTAAAAATTAGTTCTGCGTTTTGTGTAACTAGTATTTTAAAAATAAATTTAACGATGCTTCTAACGGTGTTTTAATTTTGCTGTAGAACCAATAACTTAGGAAATATTTCTATTTTAATGAAAAAAAGTAGTGTTAGTTGAAAAAACTAACTTAAAACTGAGATTCTAGCGTTATCGTTGAGAATCAGACATGGGCCAAGAAATATTTTTAGTTATACTCGATTTCCAACCATCCTAATCCTTGGTTCAAACCTTATCTAGTTCCACCCATCCCTATAGCCCACCTAGAAGGTTGAAACGGCAGTGGCTAAGAGACTTATTAAAATAAAAATGGACAATTGGAGTTCTGGCAATGGTCAGATTCTCCACTCAAGTTGAGTGTTTGCGGCTTTAGCGCACTTGCTCAGTCTCCACTGGCTCATTACCAGCGAGAGGGATGCGCTGGGATCTCTTGAGCTCTGCTCTACCCCTCACACGTGGGGGATAGAGTGGGCTCAGGGATCCTCAGGTCGATTGTGTAAATATTGTATATATTATTTTATCATTATGTTATTTTATTTATTTATTTTTCATACAGATAGTTTGATTATGTTCATCTTGTCTATTCTTTTGTTTGTATATATTTTAAGAGAGTTTTTTATTTTTTTTTTATTTTTTTTATTTTAGTATGTATGAGATCATTCATCACTATTACCTATTGCCCACAACTGTGTGGCAGATTGTAATATCTATCAACAAATAAATCTATCAATTAAAAAAAAAAAAAAGTTATACTCGAGGTGCTGAATCACAACCCGGAGTTGGTCGACTTTATCCTGTTACGCCCTTTATATGTATCATTATTTAGAAAGTACATAACTGAAAAATAATAATTACAGGGAGGCGAAGGAGCAGAGGCAAAAGAATCTCGATTAGATAAACTGCTTAATGGTGCTTTTCCTCCGCGTGAATGGAACGAAAATGGCATCAACTGGTTCCAAATGGTATGATGTCTCAGTAATTATAAATTGGCGGGCACATGCGCAGTACGATTTTTCCGTTCCAAACCCTTAACGCATGTTCCCGCTAGTTTAATAATTGTTTTGAATTTTGTTGGAACAAGCCAAATTTGAGTATTTTTTCAAACATTATAAAACCACGTTCTTCTTCTTTCAAACGTTACAAACTCTTATAAACTTTCATTTTCAAAATACTTTGTATTAACTGTTTTGGTTTGTGGTTATTATTAATTTGGATAATGTCTGGAATGTTCCACAGATTTCTCACAAACCTGTTAAACGCTTAGACATAATTAAGCTGTCCCAGAGGTTGGACAAGATGATGACTGATCTCAATGCGAGAGATAATGGTATCTGTGATGTTCGCAGGAAGCTGCATACGGATTTGTTGGGTAAAAGATAAATTATAATTAAATATTATTTTCAGAATATGGATATTATTATCTTTTTCTTTCACTTACTGACATTGTAAATATGTAGTTTGGAGAAGTATTGTAATCGTAAACAATTTCGAATTAGGTTTTTCGATGCAAATATACTTTTTGAGGTCCTTTGAGTCCAAATAACCTCTAAATAAGTCTCGGAAAATAGTTTTTCAACAGCCTAGTTAAAAACTGAAGTCATAAGAAACTGAAATTACATATTTAGGGCAGATTTAATCCTGGGATGTTATAGCAACTTTTTCGTCAAATCAATATATAAGTTATAAGTTATGTTCACTATATTGTTATTGGTGTTTTCAAAAAAATTTTTTTTTCCCTATTCATTTCTTATTGTATACTTTACTTATATTTTGCCTCTTTATCAATTATTATGGTTACATATATTTTCTTCCTCTCAATTTTCTTTTTCATTTCATATTTCAATTTTTAAATTATTTATAACTTATATGTTCGTTCATACTTATTTGCATTATATAACTTAATTTATATTTCATTTCCTTAATTATGTTATTTCACCCACTTTCCGCTTCTCTCATCACTTCATTTTATTAATTATATTTTGTAAAATTATTCATTTTATGTTATTCTGTTTATACTTTCTTTTTTATTTTCTATACTTACTGTGGTAGTTATCTTGTTCTTTTCTTAGCCCTGAAGAAGACTAGAAACTCTAGCCGAAACGTTGGCACCATAAATAGGTTACACTAACTTATTTGTGTCATTTTGTACTTATATTTTTTAACTTGATTTTCATATTTATTTTATTATCTTATTGATTGTTCTTTCTTCTTACTTAATTTTAATATTAATCTTCTCATACGGTCTTTAACTTACTATAACAATTGAACTATTGATGTCTGTTAACACTATTTATGTATCTATATGTTACTTATTTTCAAAATTCAATATACCCTTTATTCATTGGTTGTTATCTTGTTTTTTGTTCTTAGCACTGATGAAGGCTAGAAATTCTGACCGAAACGTTAGCAATAATAAATGAATCACTGACCGTACCCCCTACAAACTTCTCCTCACAAAGATCTTGACTAAACTCGGTAAATTTACTTGAAATTAAGTACTCTATAACATTAACTAGGTTTTATCCTCATTGAAATAGTCCGGCAGGATTAATTTAAGGAGGTAAATCAAAGCTGCTTACGATTACAATGCGAACACCACACAAGATTTTTTAATAAAAGCAACAGAAAAATTAAATACGTATATTTTATTTATTTATTTATTATTCATGTTATAGATGAATTGACCCGTCAGATAATCATCCAGGACGAACCGTTGGGTCTTCTTCTGCTGAAAGTCAGGGACGATTTAACCATGACGATATTGTGTTATAAGGCATTGTTCGAAAACAGCGTACAATATGGATTAAAGAAGGCTTTAGAGGTGAAGTTATTAAAATCTAATTATGCCTATTTAACCAAGTTTTAGTTTGACAAGTTAAGGTAGAACTTTGTGGGCGGAACTTAAGCAAACAGGAACGGAACTTAAGAGGCACTGTCAATCGGGAGTGAAGTAATCTACATTACTAAGTATCGACAATGCATCTTCAATAGGTTAGGTTTGCTAGCTAGAAAGTGAATTGGCGAGTTTTACGAATACTCAACGAAGATCCTCGTAGGAAGAAAACTTGACTCCATAAGGTATTAGCTTATTGTACAAGAAATGGGGTGAAAAAAGGCAGTTATTTCACAACAATTTTTGATTACTTTAATGAAAATGTACATGTATTATTACTAGTCAAAATTGATGAGTATGTCAAGTATAGACAGGGAGAATACAAAATGGTGGCTGTTTCAAAACATGAAAAAAAACATTTTTTTCTTTCGGAGCTCCATATCCTTAAAATTATCAACAACATTCAAAGTGTCATAAAGTAGTTTATTACACGTACCTTCGTAGGTGTTGTAGTTTTCATGATATTTGCAAAAATAAATTGATTTGGACAAAATTTCATGTGCAAAATTCATACTCTTGTTCGAAAACTACTATCTATACGAAGAAAAGTGTAATAAACTACTTCGTTGCACATTAAACTAGGTTTAATTCGAGTGCTGGTAGACATATTTACGTTTAATATTACCTGAGATATTATTTTTCATAAATCCAAAAAAGTCTGTCCCAAAACTAGAAATCAACATTTTGCGAATTTATTTTGCTAAATATCATAAAAACTACTACTCCAACGAATATAAACGTTATAAACTACTTTATAGTACATTTCACTAGCTATATATCAGGAACTGTTGAACGTAAATAGCTCAATTAGGGCTCATGTTTTAGCAAATTTTCTCTATTTTAGTTGATGTTCTCTTAGGTTTTGAATTGTTGTAGGTAGTTTTAAACATATAGAGCTCCGAATGAAAAGTTATTTATTTTTTTTTAACGTTTTCTGAGATCAGCCATTTTTTATCCTCCCTACTTATATTTGGCAGGCTCATAAATTAAAATAAATCGATTCAAAAGCGCGCGATCATAAAATCTATAAAAATAAAGTACGAAGCAGATTTTAATGAAGGAAACGAAAAAAAAAATGGCCACAGAAAATGTAAACATGATCATATGTTAGAAATAAGAAAAGTTAAAACGAAGTCTGTATTTGAGTTTTTTTTTATTACAATCTTATTTTTTAGTTTGTAGTTGAAACTGTGGATGAAACCAACAAATACTTAGGTTTAGCTATAGTTAACGCTTCATAACCAAAAAAAAAAAGTCGTTTATTTCAGATAATAGCTAATTTAGTTATAATAATTTGCCATGAGCAAACAGATAACAACTAACCAATTAGTTTTTGTTTTAAAAACAACTACAGCTAATTTAGCTTTAGTTTTTAGTTGTTAGTTATAGCTAACTTTTGCCCAACTCTGTCCTAATGGTAGCAACTATGATGTAGTAGTACACCTTAAAAACCAATTTGAAGTATCATGCAATCAGTTAAGCTAAGCGAATCATTGTCTCTATATAATGAAGAGAAGATGGTAAGGGGGTGCGGTCAGTGATGAACATAAATAAGTAAAAACCTATTCAACGTTTCGGGCAGAATTTCAAGCCTTCATCAGGGCTGCTTGTTCGAGACATTAAATCCAATTCAGCGTTGTTTCACGTTATAATTGTATATAATTTTAGGCTGAACAAGGACGTAGAGAATTACAAGATGTCATAAATAACTTACAAGAAGAAAAGGAACGTCTCGAAGCTGAAAAGAAAAATGCGATGAAATCTGTTCATGAAAAAGAGAGAAAAGCAGTCGCAGAGAAAGATCTCTTGGAAGCATTGCATATTGAAAAAATGGAACATTATGAAAAGACTAACCGTGCTTTACAAGTGAGGAAAATATTAAAGTTCTTAAATAACTTCATCTGCTATCAGCTCAATTGTTTTATTAATTTATTTATTGATGTTTACAACTGTATAAAAAATACAAGCAATTTTGATCATAATGACATAATGATAATGGTATGATACAGCATTTAGAGAAACTACCCAGCAGTAGAACTTTAAAAACATTTTACAATATAAGGTCACGAGGCCATCTTCTTTTCAGGTGCCTCGGAGGATTGCCAGGAATGGAAGAGGAAGCAAGGTTAGAAACTTGTGGGTTTGGGTGGTTAGGGAGTTTATAATAGAAGGAATGATATCGGGTTCGGGCTAGATCGGTTACATAAGGAACATTTAGGTGTTTATGGATGGTTTTATTAGTAACAAAATGAGGAGCATTGAGGATTTTACGAAGGATCTTGGATTATAAGGATTGGATATAAGAAGAATTCGAAGGTTTTGTGGAGACCCAAAGCTCAACTCCGTATGTCCAGATGGGCCTTATTATTGTCATGTAGATCAGTCTATTGTAACGAGTTGGAAGTTTAGACCGTTTATCTAGTAAGTGCTGTAATAGTCGGAATCTACGCGCAGTTTCCTGTCTAGCTCAAAAATTAAATACAAGATATTGTAAGTATAAAATGGGAAAAAATACAACTCTGAAATACAAGGTGCCCTACTATTCATTCATTCCTCTAAAGTCGACAATGCTTTTGAATATAATTTCATTTGCTCAGGTCATAACATATGCATTGCTATTATAAACAATTTTTGAAACAATATTGCCATTATGCATATGATACTATTCTATAAAGTACATGTAGTCGACATGTCCTTACGAGTCAACATGGGAACACGGAGGGCAGGCTCTATTGTTTGTTCTATAAAGGTATGTAGGAAACCCATATGTATCTAATTTATCACAGATCAAAGGACCACCTAACAAAGGTGACTATCGAACCTTAACTGTCTATCCACTGCATGCTGCCATCTATCTAACAATTTTATATGTAACTTATATTCTAGAGCCAATTCCAACGGAGTCACAAACATTTCCCAGAATATCCCACTCTCCCTTTTGGACACCTTCTTCCCAACTTGTCTAAATCTGATTGGTTTTCCTTCCATCCCCTAATATTGTCCAATGAATCTATATAATTATTGGTTTCTACAAATTGCTATTCTTCTCTGAATACATCATTGGTTCTTTCAAACTCCTCCTCTCCCAAAATTCAATCCTTTCCATCTCTATCTCTTTTTTTTAATACTCTCAACCTGGTAATTTCTGACATACGGAGGAGTGGGAGGGGAAAGGAGTTATCTACAGGTTACGACCCTATTTTAAGCATGATGGGTTATGAGGTCCAGGTTTTCATTCCCTTAGACCGCCACGAAATAAAGTTGACCCTCAGGCCACATTTGAACCGGCACCGCATTAATTCGAGGTCGCTAAGGTAGACGTCTTGAATCCCTCGGCCACAAACGGCATCCAATTACCTCTCTCTGTCATTTCCTTTATATCTTCCAGCAATTGCTAAATTTATTCATTTAAGCATTAAACTTTAGTCACTAGACATGAACAAACTTAGCCCTAAGCTGTTACTACCCAGTTTATATGAAGTATATTTCAAAAGTTCGGGAAATCTTGTAAACTGTGTGGAAATCGGAAAAAAACCCTAAAGAAAAAAATTCTTTATCGAATTTCTTATAAGAATCCTTCATCATTATTTGAATTTTCTGGACCAACCGAGAAGACTCAAATGCCGTCCTGATGATGAAGATTTCATTATGACAGGTTCTTTTCAGAAATGGACGAATTCTGAAATTACTTAATCCTTTAGCATTTGTTTTAAAAGTACATTTGTTAATAAGATATGTATAAATAAAAAAAAAATACTCCATCTCATAAGAAATTATTGAGTTAGGTGCACTAGAGAAATACTGGATAAGGTTGGAAAATCAGCAAAAGATAGACCACAAACCACTTCCTATGTTTTTCCCTACACAGTCATTCGGAATGGCAGTCATCATTCAGAAGCCAGACTGACGTGAGTGACTTGAATCATAAGTTGTTGGCTGGGGCTTTAGGGCGTAAAACCCTGAGGTCATAAACACCCATCTCTTGAATCATAAGGATCCCTCGATTATCACCCGCCTGACGATTACTTATACAAGAGATATTTAACAGTAATGAACTTGTGCAATGTCTCTTTCGATTTGTAATAACAGAAAGTTGGTATGTCCATTGCTTTGGTATTTGTCTGCAAGAATGAAGTGATCCAAGTACTCGCAGTCTCCCTCCTCCTGAAATTTTGAAAGATTTCTCCTTATTCATCAGTATTACCCTAAACGATGACCATCTGAATGTTCATCTTTCGTCTTACTGCCATTCCGAATGACCTGTTAGGGGTCCCTTACGACTCATAGAAAATAAAAAAAATTACAGAGGTTAAGATTGGTGAACATGTATACTGGGATATCTTGTACAGAAACAATTATGTATATTTTATTCTATCTGGACATACGCAATTGAGCTATGGGGCTCCAC
>NW_027115494.1:683139-683579 GCF_000696795.3 Halyomorpha halys | reverse complement strand
ATAAAAATATTTTATTCAATTATTTGAAGTTTTCTTAAATCTGCGTTTATTTTTCTTTCGGGCTTGAATGTATTATTATCAACCCAGTTATGGAATGGTAATATCTTTTTTATTATTTATTATTATTTTCTTTTTTTTTACAGGAACTACTGGATACTGTTATAATCACCAAGATGTAATGAATGCCAAAAACATTTTATTGCATATTAAATTATGGAACTGTATTTTTTTATTTTAATAATATATGTTATACCCTACTTAAGATCAGTAGAGGGTATTCCATATGTGTACGTGACCCTCTACCTTTACAAATGAAAAATACAATAGCTTTGTCGTAGCAAAAGAAATAAAAATGTTTATTGTGTATTTATTATATTGTATACTGATTGTGATTGTTGGTAATATTTCATTTAGTACAAGAGCCCAAGAGGAGAAAAAAG
>NW_027115494.1:682097-683089 GCF_000696795.3 Halyomorpha halys | reverse complement strand
AATAAAAATGTTTATTGTGTATTTATTATATTGTATACTGATTGTGATTGTTGGTAATATTTCATTTAGTACAAGAGCCCAAGAGGAGAAAAAAGACAGTTATCTAACCCCAATTTTTGATTACTTTAATAAAAACTATGTATAATTACTAGTCAAAATTGATGAGTCTACCAAGTATAGGTAGGGGGAATAAAAAATGGCGGCTGTTTCAAAGCGATAAACAAAACTAATTTTTCATTCGGAACTCTATATCTTAAAAACTACCTACGACAATAGAAAAACCAAGAGAACGTCATTTAAATAAGAGTAAAATTGCTAAAATATGAGCCCTAAGAGAGTTATTTACGTCCGATAGTTTTCAAGATATTGCTTTTTTCGAAGCAAAATTTCTTAAAAATCTACTGAAAAATTAGTAGTTAGTTAATTTATTTTGAGAAATTTATATAAATGTATTTATAAAAAGTAGTTGGCATTCAGGAAATACGAAAAGTTAAGAAATGGTCAACAGATAAATGGCAAAAATATGATGGATAAAAAAAATTAAAATTAAACATCATGGCAAAAAATAGACGTAATCTTGGGGAGTACAGAAAGCTGCTAGTGAAATACTGCGATCGGTAAAAAGAGGTTTCTTAAAACTGAGACTAAAGATATTAAAGAAAACTGGCAAGCCGAAAACACTCATGAATTCTACCCTCACATTAGATAGGCCGAAACGGATGCAAAGGTATTAACACTTAGATGAAAGACAACAATGAAAAATAACGGCAGTCAAAGAAGTGATGGGGATATGGAAAGATTATTTCAAACCTCTCATTACAAATTGCCAACTGGATGAAAATGTGGATCTGGACCATGCTGAGGATCTAGAAGAGGATAAACAAGACAAACCCGATCAACTTGATGTGTAGATAGCAATCGATAGATTAAAACGACGAAAAGCTCCAGGGGGGGATGGCCTCACAGGTTAGTTGTTCACCTCGCCTAATAAT
>NW_027115494.1:678968-680162 GCF_000696795.3 Halyomorpha halys | reverse complement strand
TATATATATACATATATATATATAACAATATACATTGGCTCTAAAATGACAAAAAGTAAATGTTATATCTGTTTAGTTTATAAAAGTAAATGTTATATCTGTTTAGTTTGTCGCA
This sequence comes from Halyomorpha halys, assembly GCF_000696795.3. Classification (NCBI taxonomy): domain Eukaryota; kingdom Metazoa; phylum Arthropoda; class Insecta; order Hemiptera; family Pentatomidae; genus Halyomorpha; species Halyomorpha halys. Next base: position 680,047 of record NW_027115494.1, on the reverse strand, counting down.
TTTGAGTTTATCAGTTTAATCTTATCTACTAATGTATCAGAGAATTTACTTCAAGTTTTTAGATTAATCGAGTTACTGTGATCACAATACATACAATGATTAATATTCTGTGAGGATGATCAGATGGATTAGTATCATATCAAGTGTAAATCGATTAATAAAATGTCAAAGTAATAATATAAGCAATTATAAAGTCAACAATAGTTTAGTTTCTATCACTAATAACAGGTGGTGATAACTAAAAAATTTTGTCCCAAAATTATAATTTTTCAAGGAAGTAGATAGATAAATATATGAAAACATGCCTCCGCAACACAATGTTCGCTTTAAAGTTATTAAAGGCAAAACGAAATCAAAAATGAAAATAGATTTCAAGGGTAAGAGTATTTTTAGGTTTAAGAATGGAGATATTTACGCCGGAGGATTTAAAGTTGTATTTCCCCACAAGATATTTAGACACGGTAAGTTCTTTGATTAAGTAAGGAAATAATTTATAGGAAACTGCCTAGTAGTAAAATTATTGTTTTAAAGTTTTCTTTAGTGCAACAAAAGGTGCCACCAAGTATTATAGTTATACAAGAAGCTGTATGGACCATAAAAAGAAAAGAGGGTAATTAAACTTAGAAAAACAATTGTGAAAATAATTACCTTAAACAATATTATTGATATCAAAAGCAAAATATCGATATAAAAACGTGTTGTCGGGACATCACCAGTAGAGACGATTCCCAATAGTATCGGTACAGAAAAAAAGTTGTAGACCCTTATAAAATCAGCACCGTGTCGAAATCTTGGAAGGTTTATAATTTTTTTTAGAGAAAAGTGAAACCAAAAAGACGGACCCTATGATGAACTCTAGGGGCGTAGTAGATGATTAGGACCAAATCACCTATCTACCTTCTGTAAGTTTAGATTTTAATGGTGAATAGTCCTATTAACACCGCGTGGCCAAACCCCCCCCCACTTTTTTTTTTTTAAGGGGAGTGCCACCTCCCTGATCGATACTGGAATCGAAACGTCCCAATCTGCCATTTCATGTAGGATAGGGAGGGGGATTCCTCTTGCTTCTGTCTTAACAA
>NW_027115494.1:677083-677330 GCF_000696795.3 Halyomorpha halys | reverse complement strand
ATACAACGTCTATAAACTCAAGAATGAAGACGTTAGACAGCCATACGGTGAAAGCATTGACAACAAACTCAGACTGTCGTTGAGGAACATACGTCAGTAATAGATCGGAAAACCTGGAAACAATAATAAGATCATCGACTGAGGAGGTCCTTGGTCATTAGGAGAAACCAGGACGAGCAGAGTAGTTCGATGAGGACTGCATCAGATTAAAGCAGAAAAGGAATGAAGCCAGGATTGAATATCTGAA
>NW_027115494.1:673622-676359 GCF_000696795.3 Halyomorpha halys | reverse complement strand
AAATTTATATTACAGTAACTTAATTCATAGTAATTAAAAATCAACTAATTTTGTTTGTTTAAAAGTATATAATGAGATATCCCCAATCAGCAATGTTTGCTTTCCTTTGAATTCTAGTAATAAGGGAATAAAAGGTATAATTATTTTGAGTAAAAGGAACATTAAAAGTCTAAAAATGAATGAGTTTTGAAAGTTCCAGGCAGTTAATTTTAAAATTTAACAATTTACACCAGGTCACTGTTTGCTCTGCAACTTTCAAGAGATTCAAAACCTAATTTTTTCTACAAAATCAGATTATCAACTTCAAAAGTGGAATTTAATTTTCACAAACTTATTAGAAATTACTGAAATCTCTAAAACGATATTCCAGTGTTCATGAAACAGATATAAAATGCACTCCCAGAACCATCTGATGACCTATAAGGCAATGTATAAGTCTATATTATTTTGGGGGAATATAAGAATGTAAAATGACTGGGTTCGTAGTTAGAAATTGTATTTATCTTTAAACTTTAGTAAAATATTCAGTTTATTTTAACTGGTAATCTGAATCATAATATATTTGCAAATTACATTAAACGAAATAAAGAATAGATCCATAAAAGAAAAATCTATATTCATTCCCATTTAGGTTACGGAATGTATATCTCAGAAGATGACAGGACAGTTTACATTGGAAATTGGTATAAAGATAAAATGTACCATGGAAAGATAAAATATCGGAATGGGATCACATATATAGGCAACATAAGGAATTCAAAATACAATGGGAAAGGTAAAACACTACTGATTATTATTTGCCAGATATCAACACGGTCAGGTTTGCGGTCAAAATATATAAACTATTTGTTCTTTTTTGACCACAATCCTGATAACATTGAAAGATTAGCTGTCCCAAGTCAGACATGATATTTAACATTTTTCCCTACGGCAGGGAGTAAATTTTAATAAATAAAGCAAATTCAAAACTTGGCTGAGCATTTTCACAATTTTAATTAAAAGTCCCCATTTATTAAATAAAATTAAATGCCTTGTTTAATTTGAAATTATGCAGACAATTTTGATTTAATAAAAGTGAAATATCCAACCAGTGTTATCTATACAAAGAACAGAATATTTGCCATATATTTAATTTTCTTATTCTACCAAATAATATAAACAAGCACATTCCATTCCTCAGCTTTGAAGTCTATGAGGTAACAAATACAGCAGTAATATCATTACTACAGTCAAGGTATGGAGCATAGTTCTTGCAGTTGATTTGCATTGCATAGTACTTAATTAAAGTAATAAAATCTTTAACTAATTGTCAGGTGAAATCGCTGCTTTGCCTGAATAATAGTACATATGACAAAATAAAAAAAAAATTATTTTATTTAGAATTGGAAATATTCCAAAGATAGTTTACTGTGGTTCTTCTACAGACTGTTCCAAGCTATTAGGAGTTATCATGGATTAACCAGTCTATGGTATGACCTATAGAATACCTCAAACACAAAATAAAATAAAAATTAACTTTTTTGTCAGATCTGCCACTATTCAAGCAAAACAATGATATAATTAATTATTTATCTCTTTCACAAAATAGCCAAAGATGGTTATTAGCAATAACAGACCTCAAAATAAAATTAATAATGATAAACAGAATTCCAATGCAAGAGAAAATGGTTTAATCAAGGACAATCTCACCTTTCCACTATTACATATTTGAAAGTGATATTGTAGGAGAAGAAAATTTGACAATCAGAAAATCTTCCATTATTTACTTTTTGGCTCAAGGCTTACATACAAGGGCAAGATAAACAAAACTTTCTTTATCCATTTTTCATAAAAATCTATATCTAACAGAATGCAGTAAGATAAATACGCAGTACTAACTTCATCCCTAAAATTCATGGGAAAACATAATAACATGAAAAGAATATTTAAAGTAAATTTTAGGAATTTTATTGAATAATATTAACTTCCAGTCGTCTTCCGAGGTCTCAAATTCAGAATTTTAAATTCCAATCCAAAATCAAATAACATAAAAAAAAATCAGAACAACCCAACCTTGTTTCTTGAACAACTTTATCATTCACTAATCAAAGATAAACAAAAAAAAACATGGACAGCAAGTTTTGCGGATCATGTCCTCATATACATTTGTTGCACATGAAATTTACTTAAAACAGTCAGCAGACTAATAGATAAATAGCTTTAAAAATGATATTTGCTATGATAAACAAAATGAGTTAATTTTTAATCTTATGACATAGTGTTCTCATAAAAAATCAAAGATATCTTATTTTTAAAAAAAAATATTCTGGTGTTAATTTTATTTGATTTAGAATATTTTATAATGATATGAAAAATATAATACATTATCAATAATATGAAGAAGATGGTTAGGGAGCGGTCAAAAGGAAAACAAAGCAATAGTTAACAACTATTTATTTGCCGATGTTATACCCCACTTTGTAGAGCTTCATCAGGGCTAAAAAGATAAAAAAAAATAATTTAAAATATTATGTATTAATATTTGATGTATATTAAGTAGGAGGAAAAACTTTATTAAAAATACAAAGTTGTGTACCCTACTCCATTGGGCTACTAGTCACACAGCATACGTATTTTAGTATAACCAGACAATATTTTTGATCTTACGATAAATAGGCCTAACGAATATACAATAATAATTATAAACAGTAATAATCTATAACAATATAATATGACTTTTTTCTCTCTTTTTTTTTTT
>NW_027115494.1:672105-673388 GCF_000696795.3 Halyomorpha halys | reverse complement strand
GGTCAGTCATTTATATAATATCAATACTATATTGATCTTTACTGTTCCTTTATATTTTCTATTAGGTTGACTTTGAATAATTTTTAAATAAATTGATCAATTACATTAATAAGATTTTTTTTCTTTTAAGTAACAATAAAATAACATCTGACTGTATTTTATTTCTTTTATTATATAAAAAAATAACACAAGAAAAATGATTTAATTATATTAATTTAGCAATTTCAACATCAATTAAATAAATAAAAATTCTCATTTCAAGACTGTTTTCATATTAAAATATGAAGATGGTCAGGTTTGTGGTCAAAAAGAACAAAATAATTTTCAACTATTTATTATCCGATGTTTCGCCCCACTTTGTAGGGCTTCATCAGGGCTATTCATGATGATAGCTACTATCATACTATATGATAGTTGCTATCATCTTGAACAGCTCCGATGAAGCCCTACTAAGTGGTATGAAACGTTGAATAATAAATAATTGAAAACTATTATGTTCTTTTTTGACAGCTAACCCTGACCATCTTCATAATTTCAATTATATGTTCAACTATTTCTACATATATTTTCTATTAAGTTTTTTTTATTATTGCAGGAAATAATTCGAAACATATAGACATTACTTTGACAAAGAACAATGATTTCCTATATAAATAAATTAATTAAGAATTGTAAAAACTCAAATTTAAGGACCATTGAAATAATATGCATTAAATAAAGAGTTGTTAAAATTTTAGGGCATTCCATCCCAATTCCTTGTCTGTTGGGGGGACTCAATTCTTCATTTTTCTAACTTCATACCCAAAACCAATCACTTGAGAAAATACTTTCATTCAAATTCAAGCAATTTTTCAATATGAACTGCACCATTGATAGTGGAAACTTCACCACCACATAAAACAGATCTATACTGTTCGAGAACTGGGCAGAGACTCCCTCCGCTTACGCACAGCCAAAAGCCTAACACTGCCGAAATGCCTCCACAAGTCCTATTAGTACAAATTATTTTTATCCACCAAAAACAATAATACTTTCCTTCTACCACTGTTTTGCTGGATTTACATGTTGGTCACTCCAAGCCAATCCACATGTGAAAATTAACCCTAGTTTGGCAAACGTAACAGCACATTTACACACATATTTAAACATTAAAACCAGCCTGTATCAATCCTATTTTCCCATAGATGCAAAATATCGCTACAACATATTTAATAACATAAATTAAGAAATGTAGGAAAGAAAAGGGATAGGCAATGTAATAGCAAGAAAACATAGGTTGGTAG
>NW_027115494.1:662591-668752 GCF_000696795.3 Halyomorpha halys | reverse complement strand
AAAAAAGTTTAAAAACGATTCAGATTCTTTTTATTTTATTTTTATATTTTTAAAATTATTACAATATATAGTTAGTTCACTTATATAAGAATTCACAGGTTAAGTATTAAGAGTATTATACTTTGGAGCCCTACCTACAGCCTTTTGACATACAGGGGTTATCTACAGGTGACCAACTTATTCTAACCATGGTGGTGAGTCAAGTTTTTCATTTTGTGGGACACACAATGAAAAAAGTCAACACCCCAGACCGGATTCGAACCGGCACTGCCCGCAGATCTCAGATTGATAGGCCTGCGCCAAACAATCTTAGCTACGGACGGCCCCAATGTGCTTTCACGCTTACTAAAAATATCTTTCTATTTCTTTATTTAACTAAACTATTTTTCATGAGCAAATAATCTATTTATAAGCCCATTTACAAGAAAAAAATTTAAATAATGAAAGGAAAAATTAGAGAAAATAGAAATAAGGGTGGGCATAGGTATGTTAACAGAACTACAGAGGTAAGATAAATAAAATAGAAATATTGGATTACTTTAAAATATACTTAATTGATTGGTTTATACCTCTCATATATTCTGTTGTATCATCTAAAACTAAATTTAGAAGCGGATCATAACCCTTCAATACGCCGGCAGCTTCTCTTCCACCTGAAAATTTGACTCGGATAGCTTTGTCCAAGTATTTTGACAAATCTAAAATACTTTCTTTCCTTTTCCTTTCTTTTTGGTCCCCCTGAAATCAGTGATAATAAGCTTAATAATGTTAATGAGTCCCAATCATTGATATACTTCTTTTTTCATTAATGAGTTTTTAGAGTCTAAGACCTCCACTAAAATGCAACTTAATCACAAGAGCCAAAAAGCTAGTTCTCAGCAAAATGTTGATGTGGTATGTCTTTACATATTGGTTGCAAAAATTCATGATTCATCCTTAACTGCATCTATTAGGTAATTCAAGCTGGGAATCACAGATGACAATCAGGAAATGTATGACCTGACAACTGAGCCAGATTTGGTTGGAGTTATATTCTTAGAAGGCCGAAGCGGACCGAGACGAATGACTTAGCGATCCTGAAAATATTCTCACCGAGGAGCTTTATGGAAAAAGGTAAGACGATGACCAAGGCTAAGAGGCAGAATAGTCTGGCCTGTGGTGCAATATGGTTTACAAATTGGAAAATGGCTGCATGAGACCATTATAAATGGAGAGGGCTGATTAATGAGGCCATGACTTCCTAACCGGTATAGAGCCAAGGAAGAATCATTATTAAAACTAATTAATATTCTATAATAAGAGCTAATCCGACAATGTCCAGGAGAGAAAATTTGTACTTTATTGGCCTTTGATATTTTTTTTGGACGAATAAAATAGATGTTCATATTTTTAAGAACCTGGTAGTATTTTAATTATATTTCACATAGTTTAACTAATTATTGTATACACTGGTTCATCACTGATTCATGACCTTCATCATCCTACTCAATTCTGTACAGCAGCCAACCAATCAGTTTGATTAGTAAGTTTCTCACATCACAGAGGACCTTATCAAACCATCAGAGGTTAGGTCTCTCCACTCATCTTGTTAGGACCTCCCAAGTTATTTACCCGGGATTTCACTAATATTCTGATAATCTGATTATTTATAAGATTGCTAAGGTGATACATACCTCAACTCCTTCAGCTACAATGGCCTCAAATAAGTGAAAACGATATAAGCAAAACCTATCATTATCAATGAATATTCCAGAGAAAAGTTAAAATACCCATTTCTTGAATTTACCAATTTTACAACCAATCAAATCTGGCATATGAAATTAGAACAAGCAGTTGGTAGTTATGATTAAAATTATTCCTACATTAATTAAGAAACATTAATAAGCTGTATAACTATTATAACACACTATGCTATTGTTTGGTGAAATAAATATGCATAAAAATTAACAATGTTTAATTAAAGAAACAGAAAATAAAAAAAATATAATATTGAAAATTATAAAAAACACCAGATCATATCACTATTTATTTAAAACAAGACTTAATGTTCCTCAAGGATTTCATCAATTCCCCATCCTTCATATTCCTTCTAATTTTTAATTGTTTATTTATTTTTTTAATTAAGGCTAATAAAATCTATACTTAGTTATTTCCCAAGACTGTAGATCTTTAATTGAAACAATTATTTGGAAATATATATTAATTCAGTAGACAAAAGATAATAAAATAAGCAATACTTACAGACATTTCTTATTAAATATTTAAGTGACCAACAACTAGTGTATCTCAGCAATTTGAGGTAAAATAAACTACAAATTACGAAAGATTTGCAGTTTAAAGAATAACAAGTAAACTAAACTACAAAACCTCCCAAAATGGTTATAAACCGGTAGAAATATCTTTTCGTGTTTACTGACCCTTACATGGTCAATCGGAATGACAGTAAAACCAAAGATGGACGTTCAGATTGATCATTTAGAGGCAATACTGATTGATTACCAAGAAAATTGTGTTATCGATATTAATGAAATACGATACTCGCAATAGTACTTATATACATTTACATGGTGCGAGATACAGTTTCAAATACCTCGAATTCACAATAATATCTATAAATGATAAAGGAATTGAGATAGACCAGGTAGGTATAACAAGCACGAACAGAACTTTCTTCTCTCTGTTAAAAAAACTGAAATCCCGAAAAATCTGAGGCTAAGGGTGTACAGTGTTATGATAAAGCCAGCTCTGATATATGGCTGCAAGACCTAGGCTCAAACAGGTATCCTTGAAAGCAGAATCGAGAGATTTGAACGGAAAGTCCTGCGTACAATTACAGGAGCGATCTGGAATCAGAGCCTTAACACATGGAAGAGAAGAACTAACAGTGAACTGCTTGCAGAAGCTCGTCATTCAAGATCTCATAATATGAAGGCAAGGATGGCTTAACATGTGGTTTTATTATTATTAACATGTGGTTGGAAGGAATCCATCAGGACGCTTCTACATAACAATGAATGCCAGTATAGTTGGCAAGAGAACACGAGGGAGGCCAAAAACCAGATGTATAGCCAGTATCGACAAGGATTCGAAACAGCTGCATGCAGCAAACTGAAGAGCAGTAGCCCAAGACACGCCTGCCTGCGTGGAGAATGCTGGTTTGTGCGGCCAAGATCTGCAGGTTCTGTAGAGCCTACCAAAAAAAAAATGAAATATGGTTATTAAAAAATTTAAGTGTTAGGGTTACAGGTTACAGAGAAAGTACATATGCAGCGAGATCTTTGTTCATATCGCGGGTTTCACTTTAATCTTGGAGGTAATGAAAAAAATGCCTAAAAAAGCATTCTGTTTAATCAATATCGGAAAAGTTGCACAAGATTCTTATTTTTCGATATCTCAAATTAAAATTAAGATTAAAGTCAATAAAATCTGTCTTGCTATTGATGACTGTCATTCCGACTGACCGTATAGGGATCCTTATCAGCAATGGATGAGTTTTTGTGATAATATCTATGATATCAAGACTTTAACTAAAATTAATTAAAAAAAAAAAAATATGCCACCATTCTTTCTTTCAAAGCATTGAAAGTATTAGATTAAAAAAATATCAATGTTATCGTTATTGCCCGGGAACTCTGATGCACAGTGGGATTTGTGACTACTTGTAACCTTCAAATATTGTTCAAGATATCGTCAATGTTTTGTTAATTTAACAGTATGTTTAAAAATCATTTTTAAATGCGTTTAATGTCCTCTTACCATTTTTAAAATATTACTCCTTAAAATTTGTGTTTGTAGTTGTTACTTTCCTTGATATTAACATGCATAGGGTAATTTAAAGAATTTTTTTAACTGTTTTGCTTTGTTTATTTGTGATTGTGATTATATTTCTGTTTATTCCTTTAAGGACATTCGATCCTATTTCTCAAAAACACCAGAATCTAAGAAAACAGAATCAAAAGCTGCTAAGAATACACTTGATGATAGTGTTAATAAAAAGAAAAAGAGTAGGAAAAGAGTGCTCATAGATTCTGATTCTGAAGAAGAGAAACCTATTCTGAAAAAGGAAAAAGCAGGTTATATATATTTTGGTTGTCAATTGGTTTTAATTTATACTTGAAAGCAATACGTGTGTATCTTGAACTCTTCGTTTTTATTTGATAGTGTTGTCTGGCAAGAGCATTATTTTAGCGTCATCAGATTTATGTTATTAAGATGCCTTTATGAATTTAGATGTATAACTATCAAACCACCCTTTCTACCAAATGAGGGTAGTCATTATTCATAAGAAACTTATTTTCAAGTGATCAAGAGTTATTGTTATAAAGTAATTATCGATGCAGTTAATATGTTCTATGTAATAAGCTGTGATTTTCAACTGTAATAAGATACTTAGTTTTTCCTCTCTTTAAAAGCATATTTTCTCTATTTCTTTGTTAGGCTTAAAATTATTAGCCCATTAGTGAAGTCATTAATAATTAAATGAACCCACAAATACTTTTGTGCATTTCATGTCTACTCTAATTGTTATTTTGCATCATTAACCTGTTGAAGCAGCATGCTTTAGTTTTTTGAAAATGTATTGTATAAAATATTGTGAAAGAAAAAGGATGAGTTAACCAGAGAATTTAGGAGATTAAACCATACCGAATAAGGGGAATTTTATTTTATGAACCCTTTCCTGGTAATTTCTTAACTATGGGGGAGAGCGGGTTATTTACCGAGTACCTCCCTATTCTAACCATAGTGGGGGATCAAGTTTTCATTTCGTGGGACTGCCACTGCACTCATGAGCCAGTTTTAAGTTGGCGCTTTAACTCGCTCAGCTACAAACAGCCTTTAAATTAAGAGGACTACACCGAGGATTGCATCAAGATTAATCATGTAGATTTGGATTTCGAGGGGCATCACTGAACAGATATTTGTAAATAATAATTAGTGTTATCAACATAAAATCCCCGGGTTTGATATGTCTTAATTATTATTATTAACTACTTTCTTGCCATACTTATCTTTGAATTTTCTACTAGAGGCTCAGCTTTGAAATTTCTAAATTTTCTGGAAAATTCTTATTTTTTTTTTACTTAATAATCTCTCTTTAAGAATTTTAACTGAGTATTATTTTCAAGCATTTTATTGGTTTCAGAGAAATGCTAATGAAAATTTAAGAAATAAAGATGCTAAAAGATGATCTTTAGTGGTAAGGTCAAAAATAAAACCTTAGTAAATAATTGTTTACTGTTTAATTGATGCTTTGGTCACTTTTTTTGACACTCTTAAGGGCTATAAAAACAAAATAGGAGTGATATAAGAAAAGAGTAACAAATATGGTGGAAATGCATATTAGGGATCGTATAAGAATAAAAGCAATACAAAGGAAATCAGGGTGTTATAAAATGAAAGTACATCTTATAGATGCTTAACCTTTAATTAATTAATGAATAGAATCTCAACTTTATTCAGTTTTATCTTGGTTCTATTCTTTCTTTTTTCCCCTAAAAAAGGCCTTTGAAGATAATGTAACATTGTGTGAAAAATCATTCTCCGCACACCCAGATATCATCTTCTAGAATGAATCCAAAGTTAACAATATCTAAATAATGAAATCAATGAATGTTTTTTACAAAAAATTATATGTAAAAATATACAGAACTTCTTTTATACTCTTGGTACTTGAGTATACTTTTGTTTTTATGATAATTTAGTAATAGAAATTTCAGCTTAATGTTGCTGCCTTAAGAATATGCTTATTTTTATGAGTTTATTATGATTTTTATTTTAATTTTCAAATTAAATTAATTTATGTGAAAAATTGGTTTTAGTGTTTATATAGTTGGTCATAACTATACCTACAAATCCTCTGTATTCAGCCTGCCATGTGATAATATCTGATTTTAATTTTTGATTTGATTTAAAATTTATACTTAATTCACATTTTAATAATGCTAGATCGAATATAATATAATTAAACTCCTTTTTTCATTTTTTCTTTAGTGTAGGATCAATCCATTATTGTCTGAGACGATTACCCATTGTGCTGGTTTTCATGATTCCTACTAATATCCATTTTTTAATTCTTAATTTTTTTTTTATTATAATTAAATTATTTTTTTATTTTTTCTACTGTTGAAAATAAGCAATACTTACAGACATTTCTTATTAAA
>NW_027115494.1:649215-662541 GCF_000696795.3 Halyomorpha halys | reverse complement strand
ATTTTTTCTACTGTTGATTTATATACTATTGTCAAAAATTGAAAATGTTTATTGTAAATCGATAGTAAACATCATTACATTATGATTTAAACTAAATGTCTGTTTTTGAAACAGAGAAGAAAGACACAAAGGAGAAAACAAATAAAAATGGAGAAACATCTAAATATTTTGAGGTATCGAAAAAAGATGTTGCTGAACTTTTGGGTAAGACACCTGTTAAGAGGACTGAGCAACCAAAAGCAAAGAAGGTAAATAATTGTTAAATAAGGCACGGTATATGAAAAGTTTCCCATTCGTTTACATATTTAGAAAATAAAAAATTTTAGGGTAAAAAAGATCCTAAGTTGGATTTAGTTGAAGACATTGATTGGGACGATGTTCCCGATTTTCCAACTGAAGACAAAAACTCAACTACTTTGAAAAATGAAATGTCGACTGTTCAATCACCATTGAAAAATGTTGATTCGAGTGAAAAGTTACAAACTTCCGACAGTGGGAAACCAGGTTCCATAGTATCCCCTGAAAAGGATGAGGTTAGTTTTACATCTTTTACTATATTTTGTTTAATTTGTTCAATGTATCTTATTACCTTTTATAATACTTATTGATTTTACTTTTGTTAAACTTAGGTTACATTATTGAGAAATTTATTATTTATCTTCTTAAAATCAGTATTAATTTATTCTATAGGAAGATAGTCCTGGTGTTAGTCAATAAAGTTATCAAAATAGTTGAAGAAAACTATTTATTGTTAATCAATGTTACAAACCAACTTTACAAGGCTTCTTCAGGGCTAAATAAAAAAAACAAGATACAAACATTATTGAATTGACAGAACATTACAATAAAAAACATTTCAAAATAATTGTTATGTTTATAAAGTATTTAAAAAAGAAATAATAATAATAACAATATAAGGAAGTATACATATAGGTGGTCTGGAAACAAGTTGCTAAAAAATACAACTAGGGCCTTTTTTCATGATGAAAGCTAATAGTATTTGTTCAAAATACTAGTATAGAAACAATGTGGTAATTACTTGGTATTTTTTTCATAATAGGGGGGATTGACTAATATTTCATAATAATATTAGTAATATTACTGGAGTTATAAAGTACAAGTTACTATTGTACAAGTCAGTGTAATTGTATTAAGTTAAATCGACTGGACTAATAGTATTAGTTTGTACTTTATTATGAAACAGGGCCCAGGTGTGATAAACGTTCTAAATATAGATCTTGACTAATAAATTGTAGAAGAATATTCATTAGAAATATGGTAAAGAGGTAAAAGGTAGAACCAATAGGCGAAGTAAATATGACATAGGTGAGGTATAGTAATATGTAAAAGAGAGTTACTAAGAAAATTAATAAAAATAACCAATAAACATAAGGCGAGGTACCTGTCAGATTGAAACAGAGAGGACGACTGAGAAAAGGGAAGTCAGATAGAAAATGTCTACACATCTTCCACTAATCTATAGATTAGATAGGTAAACTGACAAGACTGACAACATTTTCTTTATAAACATAACAATAGTTTTGAAATGTTTTTTATTTTAATGTTCTGTCAATTCTATAATGTTTGTATCTTGTTTTTTCATTTAGTGTGCTGAAACGTTGGTTAACAATAAATAGTTTTCTTTTACTATTTTGATACCTTTATTGACCCACATCCGGACTATCTTCCTACCATCTATTTCATAAGGTCAACTATCTTCTTGAATTATTAACTTATTCATTTAAAATTTTTGTTATGTGTAGGTTTTGCTATTAATATGTTTATCAACTATCTGGTGATATGTCTTGTAATGTCAGTTTGTAGCACGAATTTAGTAAAAATTAAATAAGGATAATATTTATATTATATAAAAAAGTTATTAGTGATCACCGTGTAATATTTTATTTTAAATGTAAGGTGAAATAATAAAAATGTTAGGATAAGGACTTGGAATTAGTTTTTATTCCTGCTTACACAATGTGGAAAAAAAAAATAATACAATCTGAACTACAGAACTATGTAAATTTCAGTTATACAATTTGAACAATGAGTAGCACAATTAAGCACAACAGTTATATAATTTGTAAAAAAGGGCTTGGTCCGGGATTTGGCGAACAGAGAGTAGGAATGTAGGAGTCTTGGTGATTTACATCACTTTCTTCAGTATGACTGTCATTCTGACTGACCATGTAAAGGTACTCTAGAATGATGACTGTCATTCTGACTGACCACGTAAAGGTTCCTCTAAAATGATGACTGTCACGCTGACTGACCATGTAAAGGTTCCTATAGAATGCTGACTGTCATTCTGACTGACCATGTAAACATTCCTCTAGAATGATGACTGTCATTCTGACTGACCATGTAAAGGTTCATCTAGAATGCTCCTCGACCATTCTCTAAACATTCCTAGCTACTTGTGATGGCATGATGTAGAAATTGTGTTTGTATGGTGTAAGCTATTCGATGCATCCATGAATAGGGAACATGTGAGGAACATAGGAGTGTTGGGTGAGATACATCTGTTAATATTTTATTGTTGCCATCCTGAAGCATCTAACATTTTATATAAATCAACCATAGTTTTTTTTTTTTTTTTCAAAGTAATTCTATTGATTTTTATCTTAGATACTATTAATTTATTTGAAACTCGTTCTTCCTGTTGTCTTGTATATTTCTGGTTTTTAATTTTTTTTTTTTTATTGGTTCTAGGAGAAAACAGTTATTAACTCCAGACTTCATGAAATGTCCCCTTCTCCAGAAAGAATAATAAAACCAACTCCAGAGAAAAAAAGTGGGAAAAAACATCTTTCAGAAGAAGAAAATGGTTATAAAAATAAGAAGCAAAAATTGACCGATTCAGTTTCCCTAAGTCCTGTGAAAAATACATCAAAAGAAATTTCATCAAAACATTCTAAAAGTCCTGTGAATTCTAAAATACCATCAACACCTTTGAAGAAAAATAATGTGGAGATCAAACAAAAAATTATAATTGATCCGCAATATTCTCTGTGGGTTGAAAAATATAAGCCTACGTCTTTGAAACAAATAATTGGCCAACAAGGTGAGAAGAGCAATGTTAATAAATTGGTTAAGTGGTTAACCAATTGGTTTGATAATCAGTCTGGTAAAAAGAAGATTTCTAAACCAAGTAAGTTCATTAAATTATTTATAATAGTCAATATAACCTATTTTTTTATGATAAAAAATTTTAAAATATTTTTATAGGTCCATGGGCAAAAGATGATAGCGGGGCCTACTTTAAAGCTGCTTTGTTATCAGGATCTCCCGGAGTTGGTCAGTATTTGGTCTTTATTTTGACTTGAATGGTCTTTAATTTAATTAATTTACTCATTGAACATTTTAATGTAGTGTATAAAAAAAAATGACCCTTTTATCAAATTCAAGATTTCAAAGGACTGTAAATATTTTAATACTTAATAATCCCTTTAGAGCATTCTGTAAGCTTGTTTAATCCCATTCTACTTCCTTAAAAAAAACCTTAGTTTAGTTATTTGTTTCAAAGAAGAAGCATGACAGTGTCTTACGAAATTCACATAATTTTAAGGCAATACTGGACAATTTTTTTTTACAGCTACTGAAGCAACTCATGAAATTATTAAATATAAAGAGGAAGATGTCCTTGACCAGCACCCTGCACAGTGTTGGTTTGCAAAATTTAGCAGTGGAGATATAACATTGGAAAGGAAGAAGGGCTCTGGGCGAACATTAATGGATATTGATCGGTTCTACAAGAAGCCGTTAAGTCAAATCCGTCCACAAGTACACACAACTTGCCTGGGAGTGTGGTGTGTCATAAAATACTGTTAGTCACCTACTACTCTTAATGGGAAAGATTAAAAAAAAAAGAGCAGTAGACTGGACCCTCATGAACTTACTCCTTATCTCTCTATCTGTTGGCGCTAAGACCATGCGATCGGTCCTGGCCTCCTCTATGAGGCTCCGCCATTCGGCTCGGTTTTGGGCTGCTGCCTTCCAATTTCGGACTCCAAGCAGGTCTCGTACGTCTTGTACCACGCTATCCATCCACCGGGGCTTGCGTCATTCGACTCTTCTTGAACAATGAATTTCTTCTTCCATAACTCTTTTAGGCATTTTGTCGGGACTCATCCGTGTAACATGTTCTGCCCACCCTACCAAAGGTCATAATGTCTATCCTGGAGCAGCTCATAGAGCTCCCTATTTCTTCTTCTGCAGCCTTCCTCATCCTTTAGCGGCCCATATATTCTTCAAAGTATCTTCCTCTGAAAGACTACCAAATTATTTTTATCCTGTGTGGATAGGGTCTGTGTCTGGGAGGCGTATGTTAGGACAGGCCTAATTAGAGTTTTATATAAATGGACCTTTGTTTTCCTGCTAATGAGCTTGCTTCAGAACTGTTTCAACAGAACGAAATAGTATCGGTTAGCCCCTGTGATCCATCGCTTTATTTCAGTGTAAAAATTATTTGTTGCTGTGACCTGAGATCCAGGATAAGTAAACTCATCCACTCTCTCAAAGGTATACTAAGACAACCTATCTTTCCTCAGGTCTGGCACCTCTGGTGTACATATATTTCGATTTGTTTTCATTAATAGCCAGACCCATGCATGCGGCAGGCTCAAGAAAGACTCAGTAAGCGCAGTGCAAAATCGCGCCACTATATCAAGGTCATCCGCATAACCGAGCAGTTGGACCAATCTGTTGAATATGGTGCCATTATTCTCGATACCTTATTCTCTCACTACTTTTTCCTGGATCAAATTAAACAGAAGGCACACCAGAGCATCTCCTGGCCTTACTCCTTTATTTAAGCTAAATTCAGAAGAGTGTTTGGACTGTATGCTGACCCTGCACCTAACATCTCTCATTGTCATTTTTATAAGGTGAATTAGCTTTGAAGGAACCTTCATTTCTCTGAGTGCTTTGTATAACATACGGCATTTGATACTGTCATACACATGCCTGAAATCCACGAACAAGTGGTGTGCAGGAATCTTGTGTTCATGGACCCTTTCCATGATTAGTCTAAGGGTATGAATTTGGTCCACTGTAGATTTTCCTCTCCTGAAGCATGCGGGGTCAGCCTTTGGTAGAGGATGTTGGAGAATACTTTATAAGCACAGGGGAGTAGCGATATTCCCCGTAATTAGAGCATTCCAATTGTTCTCCTTTCTTATGAATACGGTATATCAAAGCACTGCTCCATTGCTTTTGAACCCATATCTCGAGGATCAGGTCATAAAGTGTCCTGTGCTGTTCCTCTCCACCATATTTAAACAATTCTGCGGGCAATCCATCCTCGCCTGGTGCCTTATGGTTCCTCATTTTCTGAATTGCATCTACAACCTCTTCTAAATCTGGTGGATCAATATCCTCTTCATCTTCTTCATTTTCCTCTCTTGTTCTGGGCTCAGTAACCTGTTCATTCAGCAGGCTACTAAAGTGCCTTCCTCACCGTTGAAGTATCTCATCCTTTTTGTTCAAGAGAGTTCCATCTTCTTTTCTGCACACTTGAATTTTAAGACTTCAACGGGGCTCTACCATTGTTCACCTTCTGAAAGAAGAGCCTGTTTTCATTCATACTCTTCTGAGCTTCTATTTCTTTCAAAGCCTCTATCTTCCACAATTTCTTCTTCTTATGCATCTTCTTCCCATTCCTCCTCTTTTTACGGTATTCCTTTGTGGTTCCCCTTGTGAACCATTTCTGCACCATAGCTTGGTAGGCAATGTTCTTTACATCTGTTACGCTTCGGCATTCTTCATCAAACCAAGGTGACCTTGTTTCACATTCCTTTAGGCCTAAGCATTCAGACGCAGTTCTTGTGATTGCCAACTCCACATTGTCCCATACTGCCTGAGGGTCTTCATTAATGACATTACCCAGTCTCATGCAGTGTTCTACCTATTTGAGCTTGGAAAGAGTTGCATTTGTCAGGATCTTGCAACTTCTGGACATTCCACTTCTTAGTCTTTTCTTGCTTCTTATATCTTGCATCAGTGATTCTTGCCCTGACTTGTGCTATTACTAGGTAATGGTCGGAATCAATTCCATGTTGGCTCCTCTAAAGGTTGTTACGCTCAATAAGTTGGATCTATAGCATGCACTTATTAAGAGATGGTAGATTTGGTTGAAGGTGTTGAGATCTGGGGATCTCCATATCGTTTTGTGTATCCTGCGGCCGCGATAGAGTGTGGTTCCTACAACCAAGTTCCGAGAGGCCTCAAAATTCACGGTTCTCTGACTATTTTCGTTGCATTTGGCCCAATCCTTGGATGGTAAATGTTTTCTCGGCCAATCTTTGTGTTGAAGTCCCTTGCCAGGATTTTTATGTTGCTTTTTGGGTAGGCATCATGTGCTCCTTCTAAACCATAATAGAACTCCTCCTTGTCCTCTTCACTAGAGTTGGGGTATGACAACTAATTAGGGAGTAATTGTAGAAGGTTCCCTTAATCCTTATAACGCATACATGTTAATTTATAGGATTGAATCCAAAAGCCGGTTCTGAAGCTATGGATTCTTGGGTGGCAGCTGTATTAAATTGTATGTAGTCTTTTATCAATGATCCTGCTTCCAGTCCATCAAATTTCTGTCATATCTATTCTTGTCCAGTTCATTCAGGAAGGTATAAAGTCTTCCGAGTCTGTATAAAGTTAAAATGTTTCAAAAGGCTAATCAAAAGTCCATTTGACGGTTTCCGTGTGGATACACACGATATGCGGTTTGTCGCATGATTGTGATCGTCCTCATGATTGTCACTTTTCCTAAGACAAGGAAGTCAGCAATCATTCTGGATTCCACTGTAAGATATGAAAATAATGACCTTGACCAGGCAAATGAAGTGGAAAGGAGAAAGAAGGAAATTTATGATAAATGTATCTCTTTTCTTACGGAAAAGTTCCGTGAAGGCTTCGGAGAGAGAGACTTCAATGTTTACTATGCCTATATTTTCTAAGAATTAAAAAAGATTTAAGTATGCTGTGTATTTAGCAATCTAATACTGTTGGGCAACCCAACTTTTTTTGAATAAAGTTTTTCTCTCTCTCTTTTTTTTTTAAATACTGAAAAAATTTGGCCAGATTTCGATGATGAAACTATCTGGCAATAGTAAATCACAAAAAATTCACATTGTGATTTATAAGAACATGTTTTTCTGGCAAACGCTCTTTTTCAAGCTATCATCTCAATTTCCATCTATTTTATAATGTTTCTTTTTAATCTATTTTTGTATCAATATGCGTTACTGGGATTATGTTGTTTTTTTTTCATATGTTTAGTAATCATGTTATTTTATAAGTTTTATGATATAGTATTAATTTAATTATAAATTGTTCCAGGTAAAACCACTACAGCCCATCTTGTTTGTAAGGAACTTGGTATGGATATAGTAGAATTCAATGCTTCAGATACTCGTAGTAAAAAGTCCCTTCAAGAAGAAATTAAAGAACTTTTATCAAGTAAATCACTAGCATCTTACGCTCTGGGTATGTATTTATTTTATATCATTTTTTTTTTTAATATTTTCATTTTACAATAGGGATCATAGAGCTCATTTACACAATATTTACAAATGTATAAATTAAATGATAACAAAACAAGAAATTAAAAAAATTATACTAATTTAAAAAAAAAAAAATCAACAAAATTAAGCTTACAGTAAAATAACCTCTTGAACACGATCATTCTTATTTACAATATTTACATTCAGCCTGGGGAACTCTAAACCTAGCTCTTTCCCCCACTTATGGAGGAAAGAGCAGGATTCTGGAGATCCCGGCTCTTCTCTCTCAACCGTGTCACTGGTATTAAAAACCAGTGGAAGCTGTGAGATAGCGGTAGGATAATTATTTACAAAATGTCTCTGGGCCACTACCGTTTCAACCTTGAGGGAGGATTGTAGGGATGGGTAATAATATAGTTTTTTAAACCCTTCAGTTTTCTTTATTAATAGTAAAAACTAAATTATTTTATATCCACTGTAGGAAAATAAAATATTTATGTGAATGTAAAAAATAGCTTTTGATATTATTAAAGTCTATTCAGGTGATAAATTTTATATTAACTGCTTATATTTTTTCTGGATTTATTAAGTTTAATATAAACTGTTCTATATTTTGTGCTAATACAACTATACGATACTATCCCATATTCATGTACCGTACGATACCATCCTCATATTTGTCATTTTTATCAATTCCATTTATAGTCTAAAAATTTTCTATAATTACCTTATTTAAAGTAATAATGACTAACAAGTAATATAAACTAATTTATATTATAATATAAGCTTTTTTTAAATTTTTGAGGTGAAGAAACTTCCAATTAGAATATAAACTATTCTATATTTTGTACTTGTGTACAAAGTTTCGGATTATCATCCCATATTCATGTACTATTGTAACCTCATACTTGTCGTGTTTATCAAATTCCATTTTTAAATCTTGTCATCGATACACTTATAGTCTAAACATTTTCTATAACTACATTATTTAAATTAATAATGACTAACAACTAATAACAACTAATTTAAATAATGTTGTTATAGAAAATTTTTAGACTATATGGAAATTGATAAACACGACAAGTATGTGGTTACAATAGTTCATGAATATGGGATAATATCCCGAAACTTTGTACGAGCACAAAATATAGAATAGTTTATATTCTAATTGGAAGTTTCTTCTCCTTAAAAATTTAAAAAAGCTTATATTTCTTTTTTATAAGACTGCCATTTTTACTGTCCATTTTATTGCATTTTCATCTATCCATATGGAACCATCTTATATAGCAATATAGCAACATTTATATAATTTACAGATGGTAAAGTGAGCAATAAGCATGTATTGGTAATGGATGAAGTTGATGGTATGGCCGGAAACGAAGATAGAGGTGGAGTTCAAGAGTTGATCTTGTTAATCAAATCGGCAAAAGTTCCTGTTATATGCATGTGTAATGATCGAAATCATCCCAAAATTAGAAGTCTTGCTAACTACTGTTTCGACCTCCGTTTCAGTAAACCACGGGCAGATCAGATAAGGGTAAATGCATTATGGTTCCATATTATTGCTAATATTTACTTGTAGTTTTCAAAAGGGGTGTTAAATTTACAATCTTTTAAAAAGTTTGATAACTTGTAGTTTTCAAAAAGTTTTGCTTTTTTATACAAATAGAATGATTGGAACTGGCTAAAAAGTTCTCCAGTTTAATTTTAAAAAGTGTAAATAGTTTGCGTTATTAATGGTGAAGTATGATTTCAATTTAATTTTAGGGAGCAATGATGTCTGTTTGCTTCAAAGAAGGTCTGAAAGTGAAACCTGAAGTTCTCAGTGATATAATTACTAGTACAAATCAAGATATAAGACTAATTTTAAACCACTTATCGGTATTATCAGCACAGGCTTCCCTTAATTTACCTATGGCTAGTAAATATATAAAACTGGTAAGTAAACTTTTTTAAAAATTAAAATCTTGAAAAAAAAACATATCTGTTTAATCTGTGTAGTTATAAGGAAAATTTGGATGATAGATGATTACTGCACTGAAAGGATCTAGGGAATTTACTTTTTTCTATATATGTAGTGTCAGTTTCAATAATCTAATGTTGTCTTTTCTATTCTTTGCTGATTTCTGTGCTATGTTCCATGCATTTGTTGTTTTAAGAGTTACCACTGGATAATTATCCAAAATTATATTATTTAATTTAGATTAATTGAAAAGCTTTTAGAAATGGATTTCAGTTCTAAAGGTTTACTGCTTGTTTACCAATTTACCAATTATTAAGTAGACATTCATAGGATATTATTAACATTGAATATTCATAAAATCGAGAGTGGTGTTGAATGATATAAGCACCAATGCTACAGAAGTAAAGAAATTATTTATTGAACAACTCAATGCATCCATAAAAAATATAAATGATCTATAATAATAATTATTATATAATGATAGTAAGGCGACAGTGGGTAGCTCAGTGGTAAGGCACTATGCTACTTACTCCAAGGACCTGGGGTTGAATCCGGCTTTGGCAGATAATTATTTTCTATTTCATTGTAGCTGTGAGTCAGCCCTATGGGACCCGGAGTTCCTGTCAGGCGTGAAGGTCTTGCCAGAAGTTTTGTTCCCAATGGTCTGGCTTGAAGTGTGTTAGTCTTTCCCTCATCTGTATTTCAGCAAGAGTTTTCCCTCTTTACCATAAAAGGATGGAGTTATATTTTCAATTATTCTTTTAGAGGCAGAAATTTCTGATTAGCTCCTTCCTCCGAAGCTTTGTCATAAAGGCTTGCCAGTACTTGAGAAATCAGTTTACTTTTCGAGCCTGCCTGAGGGCCTTTTCAGGAGTTCTTGACTCTTAGTTGACTCAATTCAGCCTTCCAGGAACATACACCATCCTCCCTTTTCTTTTGCCTAATAGCTTCCTTGAGTTTCTATCGGAGGTGTCTTTTAGTATTTCAAAGTAGACCTTTTGTGTGAGAGATCTTTTTTATGAGAAGCCACCATTTCCAGTATTCAAGACCATCCACATCTCCTAGTTAGGAACCTACCTAAACTAAGAATATTTGAAATATTGGACACATAGCACCTGATTAATAAATTTTCTATCTTCTTTGGATCTTTCTCATTTAATTTAAAATTAATTGCATTTTTCTAACGACCAATTTGAAGACACAGTTTTAAAAATTTTTTAAAAATATGAGTAGTGTTTAAGTTGTTATACCATCAGGACTTATCTAATTTTTTGTTTTGATGGTACCATAGATCATGGTCTATATGATCTGAACTCTCAGATAAATAAAGTACAGATCAAAATTATCCTTAAAATTATTTTACATTAGACCAAACCGTTCCTGAAAAATAGAAACTATCAATTGTTTGGCAAATATCTTTTCCCAATTTAAAAAAAAAAATTAAATAAAACATTTTCTTGAACTTTTTAATTATTTTTTTTTTTTTTGCCATATTTAAAAGGGAAATTATAATTTAAAAAAAGTCCATATACCTAGTCATTCATATTATTAAGCTGAAGCAGACAGGTTACCCACGAATGGTTCTTAGAACTCTCCTTTGATTCCGGAGCCTGTATGTTGTATAAGCCTGAGCTATGTATTAAGCAGTATAAGGCGGCTTATGGCATCAGGGTAAAACAAAATTTGCGAAAGAAAAGGTTAGTCTGTTTCTGCAATGCTAAAAGTAAAATGTTGCTTCAATTGGACAGGGTAAGTCTAAGGAAAATTACAGATCTCTGTACCAGTCACTGTAAACTCAATAAACACAAGTTCAACCTCAAGCTTTCAAGATTGAGTTCTTCGAGGTTCAAGGTTCTGTAACTCTGAGGATGAAATAGCATAGCACATTGCTTGACCGATTTGGAGGTTTGAGGTTTGAGGTTTGGTAACTATTGAAAAGTGGACTCTAAACAGTGCTAACTGATGAACCCACTAACTCTAGCGATGGTCATAGAATCTACTAATCTAAAGCTCTAAAATACCTCTTTGGGTTGTATACAGTCAGCCTCACAGTCACAGGCTGGTTTATGCCAAAAATATATAAAACATTAGTTATTTATTTTAGTACGGAGGTGAAGAGTTTCTTTAATATTTACTTTTTGTTATATCACTGATTAATGAATCCATACTCACGTGAGCTGGTGATTTTATATATGTTTAATGAATGAGGAATTTTAGTTCACACTTAAAATATATGTTCATTACTTACAGGGTCCTTGGGATGTATTGCGAAAGGTATTTTCTAAGGAGGAACACAAAAATATGTCCATATATGACAAATGTGATCTGTTTTTCTACGATTATAGTATAGCACCTCTGTTTGTTCAAGAAAACTATCTAAATGTTCAACCACATTCTGAAGAAAGGTTAGTTACTTTTTTTACTTATTAAAAGAGGAGGAGGAAAGAGAGAAAAAACATTAAACTAGAAGCTCTTTCAGGTTTAACAATCATTGTACTCTTGTCCAAAAAAATTTCAGAAAAATTATTACTATATTTAAGAAGGGCAGAGAAAATGATTTTTTTGACTGATTTGTGGGTTATTAGTTTTTGATTTTTTGAACCCATGGATTTAAAAAATAAAATAGAAAACTAAGTTTATTGTTAAAATTTATTGTCTCTTAACTTTCCCCTCATACCATACAATTGCCTGTCTTCTGAGGCTTAAATTTATTCAGAAATGGTTATCTGAAAATAAGAACATTAATGTTGACCTCTTTGATGATGATACATATTTATACTTTTCTTACTGAATTGAAACATTCAGTAATTGACTAAAATCAACTTCCAAAAAAAACATTTAAGTATAAAATTGGGATTACATCTAATTATTGTAAAAGTAGAAGCTATAATTCTCACAAAATTATGACCTATACTCCTCTCCAACATACTTTTAAATGGTACTCCTTTTGCTAAACCCTCTTAAAATTCTTTGGAGTCACATTAGACAATGAACTGTTATTCAATCAACCTATTAATTTAAAATTAGAAAACACAAAAATTAGTAATTAGAAAATCATTTACAATTTTTTTTCATATTTTAATAAACAATCGAAACTATCCGTCAGAAATAAATTAATACTCTATAAATCAGTACTAAGGCCTTTCATAACATATGACTGTCACATATAGAGCTTCACTAATTTAACCAACTTAAAGTATTCCAAAACAAATGGCTAAGGTTTGTTAATAACCATTACACTAGTATAACTAAGATGCATTCAGTATTAATTAAATTTACTTATAATTTCTTCCTGCTTAAACCCTTCAATGACTAAAATAGGAAATTATGTAAACCAAAGTGATCCATAGATATAAATCAGAGTTGGGCAGTAGTTCACTACATTTGTATTTAAGTACAGAAACTAGTAGTTAAAAAATTCTATTCAAATACAATTCCTTTTGGTAGTTAATTGTTAACAACAAACTTTAAATCTCTGCATCTTCTAAAATATATAAAGGGACTCTAATTTGTTAAAAATCAGAAAAGTTCAAATAAATCGATAGACAATCTTAAAATTGATAGCAATTTCATTGCCAGAAATCAGATATCAAAAAAGTTAATACAAATCTGTACATGATCTTAAAATTGATAGAATTTTCAATTTCTGCATCTCCTAAAACTTATAAAGGGACTGTGATATGTTTGAAATCAGAAATTGTATTTGTTTATCTTAAATACTCATTACTGCGTTTTCAAGTACTAGTTGTGAAATGTAATTGCAACCACTGTATTTGTAGTTGTGAGTTAAAGTACTGTAGTTGAAAAAAGGAGTTGCAGTCCATCGACTACAAAGTACCATAGTTAATTTTTTCTTTTAAT
>NW_027115494.1:623252-648224 GCF_000696795.3 Halyomorpha halys | reverse complement strand
GCTTTTTGGATAAACAAAACAAATTAATATTAAAATGATACATAAAATAAAACATATTAAAAACCCTTATACATCAAAATATACTATTTACTCAACAAGAGCATATTACAGTATATATATATAAACAAAGAGAGAGTCGAAATTTATCCATTTCACTCTTTTAATTAATTTACTCTCATCTTATGATTTGAATCTAAATCACTTATATTTTAAATAATTACTTTTTAGTCAAAAATTTAACCTTTATGTTTAAAAAATGTTATAACTTATTGGATTGGATCAATGATTTGGATTACTCTCCCTCTTCAAGATGCCTAATGTTTTCGTAAGTGTATTAATTCTTTATTCCTGCTTATTTATTATTATCCCAATGAACTTCTAATATCAGTAAAGAATTGGCAGGACTTTTACAATTACTGATTTTTGAGATAGTTCAGGATTTGCTATGAAATTTTGCAATAATATCCTAAAAGTATTTTTTTTCTTTAATCTCATTAATTTTGTTAATTTAATTACAGTAAAACAAAGAGAGGGAAAATGATGTTATTCGCTAAAGCTGCTCGAAGCATAGCTTATGGCGATTTAGTTGACAATAAAATAAGAAGTAATAGTGCTTGGGGATTATTACCAGTTCAGGTGAATTTTTTTGATATTTAAATTGTTGTAGGTTGTAATTTTTTGTTTTTGTTTTTTATTATTTACTATATTTGCTCAGTTATGGGTTGACCCCATTTTGAAAATATTATTTTAGAGAAATGAGGAGAGTTAAAATTAGATTTCAAAAAGAAATAATTGTGCTTAAATTAGATAATACATAGATAAAAATCATCATAATATCAAAAGCAATATTATATGAAGCTTCGAGATGAGAATATTTCTTTTTTATTTCTACTTAAAGTTTCCTAAATAGGTTAGTTTTATAATTATTGATTCCAAAACATGAATATATAAATAAAAATTTACATAACCTATTATTCTGTGTTTCTACATAACCTTTAACTTATTGATAAGCTTACATTAAATTCCGTAAAGAGCAAAGACATCATTATTGGAACACTTCACTCCTTAAATCTATGACTATGCCAACCTTATCCTGAACAATATGCTCATCTTATTCCATACATCTATCAAAAACACGGTGGTCCTTATGACAAAACTCTTTCCTTGAAACCACAGATCTCCCAAAATTCCTGCCAAACCATAACAACTCTTAAGCAATTTAGTCATCTTCGCTATCTCCTTCCACTTAAATGTCTTATGAAACGTTCAATACAATTTTTTTTCAGGATCACCAGAGATAGGAGGCCTATTTCCCCTCATTACACCGAGTTGAATTAGCTCTATCCTTGCTACCGATTTTAGTATTTCCTAGTGTGCTACCTATTCCGAGTGATTAGAACTCAGTACTTCTCCTATATACTACAAATTTGCACTTCAAATCTTCTGACCGATCCCTTACTACCAGATGTTGTTCATCTGACTTCTACCTTATACCCATTGAACTGCTGTGTTTGAAAAATCATTTTCACTACCCACACTACCTGCCTCTGGAACTCCATTCTTTCTATCATGTATAATATTTTATTGTACATATGTATGTATTATTTGTAAATATTGGAAATAGTTTTTTATTTTTTGTTTCACTAGAAAAGTTAAGACTTAAGTAAGCAGACTGCTCTGGCAAATATATTATTTAACCTCAAATTTTTCTAACATACTAGTCGCAGAATGATTAAACTATTTTTCATTTCAACCTCAATTTTCCACCTCAACTCTTAGTTTAATATATCATTTTCCTTGAGTATAAATATCATTTCTGATATAGTTTCAAACAAAATTTTTATTACATTTTCTGTAATACAATGTGTGGTAATAAGTGAATGATTATCACTTGTTATCAATATGAACTGTATTTAGTCTCTTGTAACCAAAGTAGAAATGGAAATAAACTATGATATGACCTAAAAGCTCCGATTTTGGTCCAGCTCAAATTTTTCTAGATCAACCCCTCATTTTACTGGAGACAGTTTAAAAAAAAACTGAACCTATATTCAGAAAAATACATTATCTTATTAATTAGCTATACTTTTATTATAAATAATGTATAATTATTTATGGACTAGTTGATTATTGACTTTTATCTAATTTTTAGGCCGTATTTAGCTCTTTGCTACCAGGTGAGTATTTGGCTGGTCACATGGGTGGTCAAATTAATTTCCCCGCATGGCTTGGTAAAAATTCAAGAAGAGGAAAATTAGATAGATTTGCCCAAGAAATACTCGCTCACACCAGATTAAAGTAAAAATTAATCAATTTTTCTTTTTAATGTAAATATTTTATATTTTACCATATTTTATTAATTGAGCAGCTTTCAATCAAAAGTTAATATATCCACTTTTGGAAAGTTGTTATTAAGAATTATTATGGAAGCATCTAATGTAGATTAGTTAAATTTTGAATGCAAATCTTGATTCACATAACCTAACTGACAGAGGAACATTTGAATTTTAAAATAAGTTTATTGTGCAGAATTGTAATTTGTCATAAAAAAAAATTTTCTTTTGAAAAGTGGATGTATTAACTTTCATAGAAAAGGAATTTCTCAAGAAAAAATGTCTTATACTTAAGATAGCAATTCAATTTTTTGTTAAAAGATTTATTTGTTTATCAATTATATTAAAAAATATCCATATGATATCAACATGTTTATTCTCTTACAAATCCAATGTTTCGGCTATTCCGGCCATTTTGAGAATATATATCTTATTTATAATATCACAGCCACAATAAAGTTATTAGAAGGTTGCAGGTTATTTTGCCTTAGTCAAAAATATATCTTAGTCAATTTATTTATTCTTATCCTCTCTTTTACCTATTATAATTTTGTTCAATATGCACTATCTGTTTAATCCAGATATTACGCGAATTAATTATAATTTGCTGGTATGAATGGAGTGGATTATATTTATAATGGGCGAATGATAAGTTAATTATGGTGAAAAGTGAAAATAATACAATTGATTATATGTGATTAAGCCAAAGGGATGTACAATTTGAGTTAGTCATTAGTTAAATTAATTCTGACTATCAATTTGGAATAATCAAAGATTCTGACATGGAATAATGGAAGATATTTTAATTTACTTGGTGGTTGATTGGTGATGGGCTTGAAGACTGGTTCTTCTATTATGCTCTCTTACAGACCACTCGAAGTTAAGTACCCCCACTGCTTCTTAGGTTTGCTAATTGATGGCAGCATCTTGAATTCATATTCTAAATGTGTGGGGTTCTTCCTCAAACGCTATCTATTACAATCTTATCAATCACCTTATCAACAATAATTAATAGCAATTAAATTTACTTTAAAATATGGACTGACATCCTTTCGCTCTGGCTAAATTTATTGAATTGCTTTTTGATTGACTAAAACTTGATCAAGTAATTGAGAGGGTGTTATTGAAAAAAAAAAGGGGGAGTTGTCTGCCTTAAATGAAATTTTACAGGTGGAATGAAAAACTATGACAAATGTATACAATAGTAACCTACCTCACTAGCTTTCTGAATTAACCAGAGATAAAATAAAAATAAATAAATATTGTTCTGAGAAAACACTTGCCATTAAAGTTACTGTCAGTTTAAAGCATGTTTAGCATCTGTCGCATTAGTGAAGCTTATGTCATTTCCGTTAGGCTACTAACTACTATATCGACAAAGCTGTCATTTACGGCCTTTATGTTAATGATTAATTTTTAATTAATACTTTTTTAATCAACAAAACATTTTAGTACAAGAGCCAGGAAGAAAAAAAAGGCAGTTATTTCATCCCAATTTTTTATTTCTTTAATGAAAACTATGTATAATTACTGATCAGAATTGATGAGTCTGCCAAGTATAGGTAGGGGGAATACAAAATGGCGGCTGTTTCAAAACCTTGAAAAAACATTAATTTTTCATTCAGAGCTCCATATCTTAAAAACTACCAACAACACTAGAAAATCTAAAAGAACATTATTTAAAGAAGAGTAAATTTGCTGAAATATTAGCCCTAAAAGAGCTATTTACGTCCAATAGTTCTTGAGATATAGCTTTTTAAAAAGCAAAATTTCTTATAAATGTACTGAAAAGTTAGTTAATTTATTTTGAGAAATCTATATATCAGGAACTATGTGACGTATAGATGTCTATTAGCTATCAAATTAAAGCTAGTTTAATGGAGTATATAGACGTTTCTGATCTTTACCTTCGTAGGAACAGTAGTTTTCATGATATTTGCTAAAATAAATTGATTTATAGTTGTTTGGACAATATGATGGATAATAGATTTATGAAAAACTTCAGAAACCATTGGACGTACAGATGTCTGCCAGCGCTCAAATTAAAGCTAGTTAAATTTACTACAAAATAGTTAATTATGTTTATCTTTGTAGGAGTATTAGTTTTTATGATACTTGACAAAATAAACTCACAAAATGTTAATTTCTAGTTGTTCGTGTAAAATATTGAATTTTTGAAAAAATATATCTCTAGATCCATAAGACGCACATATATGTCTACCAACACCCAAAATAAAGGAAATTTAACTTACTATAAAGTAGTTTATGACTCTTATCTTTGTAGGAGTAGTAGTTTTTATGATATTCACATATGAATATAAATTTGGCAAATGAAAATTTGTCCAAACAACTATAAATCAATTTATTTTAGCAAATTTCATGTAAACTATTACTCATATGAAGATAAACATCATGAACTACTATATAGCTCATTAAACTAGCTTTAATTTGAGGGCTAATAGACATCTGTATGTCAAATGGTTATTGAGATATAATTTTTTCAAAATAAATTCACTAACTATTGATCTTTCAGTACGTCCTGTACAACATTTATATAAAATGTTGCTTTTTAAAAAGCTATATATCGAAAACTATTTAACATAAATAACTCTATTAGGGCCCATAGTTTAGCAAATTTACTCTTCTTTAAATGACGTTTTCTTAGGTTTTCTTGTGTTGTTCCTACTTTTTAAGATATAGAGCTCCGAATGAAAAATTAGTTTTTTTTTATGGCTTTGAAACAGCCATTATTTTTTATTCCCCCTACCTATATACTAGGCAGACTCATCAATTTTGACTATTAATAGTACATAGTTTTCATTGAAGTAATCAAAAATTGGGGTGAGATAACTGCCTTTTTTCTCCTCTTAGGCTGTTGTACTATTTGATTGGTTCTCATCACCCAGCAGATAACCTACAAATTTGTCTACCGGTACAACAGGTTGAAAACACCTGTATTAAGTTGTACATTGCATTTTAATTTTTTGCAAACACCTCAGTTAAATTAGTTTTGAATTTTTTTCTTTTATACAATCCACATTAATCGGTGATGTCCCAGTCCCAGTGAAGATAAATAACCAGGACTCAGTTCTATTTAATATTTTAGTAGATTGGTACATTCTTTTCCACATTATTAGACTTGGAACAAACAATTGTATCAGATAAATTATTATTTTTTTTAGCATTCACCTTCTTTTAATCGCAACTAATATCAGAATGGAATGAAAATTATTTTCCATTCTTTGTTATATATATCTCAATTTTTATTGTATTATTATTTTTCTAGAGTTTTAGGTAGTAAAGAGGCAGTTAACCTTGATTACTGCTATGCATTGAGAGAAAAAGTATTGAGACCTCTATTTCAAGGAACGGAGGGAATTGAAGAATCGCTCTCAGTCATGAGGGAGTATTGCATCCTCAGAGAAGATATTGAATCTCTATCTGAACTGACGGCGTGGCCTGGGATCCAAGATCCATTTTCTAAAATTGATTCAAAGGTTTATATTTTCACTAATTATTTTTATATCTTTTAACTGAATCCTATGTTGTGAAGAGGAAAAAGTCCAAAAACACAACCTTTCAAGTGATACTAAAAAGATTACTATTAATTACTAACATTATTATAAATTGCTAACTTTACTACCTAGTAGTAACTTAATTACTAACTTTATTAATAGCTACTAACTTTAACT
This sequence comes from Halyomorpha halys, assembly GCF_000696795.3. Classification (NCBI taxonomy): domain Eukaryota; kingdom Metazoa; phylum Arthropoda; class Insecta; order Hemiptera; family Pentatomidae; genus Halyomorpha; species Halyomorpha halys. The sequence goes on along the minus strand of NW_027115494.1, from coordinate 642,199 downwards.
AGCTGCTAGCTCTAGTACTAAAGTTACTAATAGATAAAGCTTAGGCAGATCTATCTTTTCTTTCTTTTTTATATTCATTTAAATAATTTATGTTAAAAATTAAAATAACACAAACATTCTAACTGTGAACTAATTGATGCTGTTTATTTATTTAGGTAAAAGCAAATTTCACAAGAACCTACAATAAAAATCCTATTGTAACACCATTTTCGATAAATGCTGCTGTAAAAAAAGGACGAGGAGTGCAAGCCATGGATGAAGCTGAATTGGAGGATGATGCGGAGAACGCTAATGATGAAGAGGAAGATCAGGATGATGTTACAAAAGATGCTATGATATTGGTATATGATTTTTCTTTTTTGTTATTTAAGTGATGTGATTTATTTATCAAATTACATCAGTCATGGTTTGATTGAGTTTTTTGTTAGTAAATGTATCATTCTATATGAATCACCTTATGTTAGTGAGGAGTATTCGAAAACCTCCTGTTTTAAAAACTCTTCAGATTCAAGATTAAGATATCATTTTCAAAGTGTTATGTTTTTCAAATCTGATAACTTTGACACATTAACTGCTCACTATGAGTTATCTTATAGTTTTAATGGTTAGTTGTTAACTTGCTATATTTCACAACATATGGCTACAAAATTGATGCCTAAATTAAGAGTTATCTCATAGTGGGTAGTCAACGTGTTACTCTAAATCATTGGCAACTGGAATTTCTGTCAATATAATGAGTTGTGAGTGAGGGGAAGGCTTCCTTCTGAACAGGTAATTGGAAATGTTAAGTTTCAAACTTTAAACAAGAAAATACGACTTCCTCAGAAGAAATAAAAAATATAGTTTTCAACTATTTATTGAAGATGTTTCGACCCTCAATCATTAGGGCTTAAATATAATTGATAGTTGGTATACACTAACCTTTACATCTATTTTATGTCATTCTTTTACTCTTACATGGCCTCTTCCCTTTTTTATCTTTTTAATTTTAGCCCTAATGATTGTGGGTCGAAACATCCGCAATAAAAAGTTGAAAACTATATTTTTTATTTCTTCTAAGGAAGTCATATTTTCTTGTTTAAAGTTTGGGAATAACACCATTGGGAATAACCTCCTCTACAGGATTAACATGGTAACTTGATTGGAGAAAACTTCTAACGAAGACATTCTTAGCATAGTTCTTTCTAATGTAGCAGATCCTGCTTCCGAGGCATTTCAGTCTTCTACTGTTATTACTATAACTATAACTATGTTGTTACCTGTAGGATAGGGTGTCCGTCTAGTGAGTCATAAAAATTTATGTGTTGTTTCTTGATTACGTCAATTACAAACGGTATGTTTAGATACTTGTAAAATGATTTATTTGTATACCTGTCCACAGAAGTTGGTCTCCCTTATTCTATACAATTCATGATTTCTTAGTTTCTATTCTTATAAATATTATTTTGTTTATCATATAAGATGATATTTAATTTGCATATCATTTTTGCTTAAAGATAAAAAAGAAAACAAATAAAGAAGAAAAAGAACAGAAGAAGAAGGAAGCGGGTGGAAGTAAACCGCGTGGTGGAAAAAGAGGAAAGAAATAAAGTGCCAATCTACACTCTTTGTTTTATCGAGATTGTAAATAGCAATAATGAAATAATATTAGATCTGATTTACTACAGTATTTTTCTAAAGTATTCACTGAAAATAATTTGAAAATTTCATTGATATCTTCTTGAATATATCATAGTGAAGTTTAAAAAGGACTTTAAAAAGTAGAATAAATTGATTTGAAATTTTGTTTTAACAAAGAAGTACGAGTTAATCACGGAATCTCTCTTCTAATGTTGAAGGTTTGTGACAATAAAAGGACCTTTTAACGTTTAGAATAAATACAATATTTTTTCAACAAATGCTGTCTCCTTTATCAACCGTGAAACCCTGTTTTAGATTTCTTTTGAATAATTAATCCTACAGTGTAGCTAAAAAGTTTATTGTTCAGATTTTTCATATATTTCTTGTTAAATATTTGAAATAGAATTCTTTGATTTTATTTTCACTCTTACTATATGTGGTGATCATTTTTTATTTATTAAGAAAGTAGTTCATTGTGTTGTATCAAAAGAAACAACTCCAGTGTACTTGAACTCGGCAAACTTTGATAGCTTGAAGAAATGTTGGCTGTTGCCAAAGAAAAAAAATATGCACTTAAGTAGAACTTTGCTCTTTTTTCACCATATATATAAAAATAAGTATAATTCTAAACAAGCAAAATGTTCTGACTAACCAAACTGCTTTTATTGGATATTTTTTAAGAAAAATTATATATATATATATATTAAAAAAAAAAACAATGTTCAATCTATAAAAGAAGAGAAAGAAAAAAAAAGAATTTTAATGAAAGATGTGAAAATAAAATCATAATCATTAAATATTTAAAAACACAATATATCTAATGATAGTGTTTCTTGTGAATTTAATTCTGTACGTGAGTTAAAATGAAATGTTCTTGGTAAATATTGTGTTCTAAAATAAGTTTGTAGTGTTTTTAAATATTTCAATTTAATCCTCTCTGTTTTATAAAATCATGTTTACTTGGTCAATAATGTTTACTTATTCTAAAAAAGGATTAGTTAAGGTGCTTTTATGCATCAGTTTCAACTGAGATTTCTTTTCTTTAAGTGGTATTTTGCTTGCACAAAATGGAGGAGAAAAAATTTAATTTTCATCATTTAATTTTTTTTTATTTCCGAAAAGGAAGATCCGCTGCACAGACGGGTGACAAAATTTGCAGTGTGTATGGTGATGATGTCTTAGGAGAAAGCACTGTTCGTAAGTGGTTTGTTTGTTTCAGAACTGGAAATTTTGACTTGGAAGACGTTTGGGTCATTTTTGAACTATTGATGACCAAATTCAAGCATTGTTCACAAACAACCCTCACTCTACGACACAGGATATTGCAGAAATGCTTAACATATATCATGCAAGTGTCTCATAATTGCAAAGGCATAGTTTTCCATCACGATAACACCCTTCCTCACGTGTCTTTGCAGACCAGGCAGAAATTATTGGAGTTTGGCTGGGATGTGATCTCCCACCCATCCTATTCACCGTACCATTCCCCAACAGATTTTCAGTTATTTCAAGCCCTTCAAAACTCTCTTAATGGGAAATACTTTAATTCACTCGAAGATTGCAAAATGCACATAGAGGAGTTCATTGTGCAAAAATCTGAGAAGTTCTGGATGGATGGAATTAAATAATTATCTGAAAGATGGCAACATGTAATTGATCAAAATGGGTCATATATAATTGATTAAAAATATTTACAAGAAACGGAAGTTTTTATTGAAATCACCAGTAAAAAACACTATGAACTTATTTTACAACCCGTATTGGGTTATACTATGATAGTATTTATCTTTTTTTTTCTTTATTGGTTCTTGAGTTATTCAAGAACTTTAAACGAGCACTTAGGCTGTGATGCTACTCTTGCGGTACAGAACAAGAAATTCCATTTTAGTAGAAAATGGTTTTTAAGTAAAACAACAAAAAAAAAGGAACAGAAGAGATGGAACATCCTTTTTACACAATAGACACAAGACTACTATACAGGTATTAAAATACATCAGACATAAACAATTAGAATCCTCCTGACTTGCAAATATTATGATTCCATAGTAATTAAAAATATATAAGTAGTTATCATTATTTAATTAAATTTATAATCATACCCTAAAACTGTTAGTAATTGTCATCTCCCCTCCATGCTGTTTGGACACTTCCGCTTTTTTATCACTCCTTCGATATTTTTGAACTCAAACAAGTGGGTAGTTTTGATTCGTTCTTTACTTATTATTTGTTATTATTAATTGTTTTCCTTTATTTATTCTCAACTTACTTCCTTAATTTTTTGTATTTTAGTGTGTTAATTTTTCTATTTCATATCGTCTTTTCTATTTTTAGGTGTTATTATGTGTCCTTTTCATTTTAAATATAGTAGTTTGCATAATTTTTTTTTATATACTTATTGTATATTTTTTTTTTATTCTACTATTTTTATTTCTGTTCATTTTTATATAATTTTCTTTTCATACAATTCACTTATATTTACTTAATTTTTAACCGTACCTTAGTTTACTTTTGTATCTTATTATCCTACATTATCAAATTATTTTTAGTTGTATTTTGTTTTTGTTTTTATCCCTGATGAAGCTCTACAAAGTGAGGCGAAAAGTCACCAAATAAATAGTTATTATTTTTGTTTCATTTTGACTGCACCTCCTACCATCTTCATATTTCAAAAAATTTGGTCAATCATATGAAATAAGGAAAACTTATTTTTCCTTTTTAAAGAAATTTTCCTGCTTGAAAGGCAGTTAATATCATTATTAGTACAAGAGCCCAAAAGGTAGTTATTTCACCCCAATTTTTGATTAATTTAATGAAAACTATGTATAATTACTAGTCAAAATTTGATGAGTCTGCCAAGTATAGGTAGGGAAATTAAAAATAGCGGCTGTTTCAAAACGTTATTACAAATTAATTTTTCATTTGGAGCTCTACATCCTTAAAACTACCTACAGTACTAGAAAACTCAAGAGAGCATAATTTAAAGTAGAATATATTTGCTAAAATATGATCCATAATTGAGGCTTGTAAAAAGAAAAAAAATCATAAAAATGCACTGAAAAATCAGTAGTTAGTGAATTTATTTTGAGAAATCTCCAAAACCATTTGACGTACAGGGCCCTGTTTCATAAAAGTACAAACTAATATTAGTCTTGTAGATTTATCTTAATTCAATTACACTGACTTGTACAATAGTAAATTGTAATTTAGTATTTTTTAATTCCTGTAATATCACTAATAGTTATTCCTATCATGAAAAAAATAAGTATTAGTATTATTACCACACTAGTTTCTACACTTTTACTATGAACTAATACTATTAAGCTTTCATTATGAAACAGGGCCCAGATGTCTATAAGCACTCCAATTAAAGCTAGTTTAATGTACTAAAAAGTAGTTTATGGTGTTTATCTTTGTAGGAGTAGTAGTTTTTATGATATTTGATAAAATAAATTAATTTATGGTTGTTTGGACAAAATTTATATTCATATGCAAATATAGTAAAAACTACTATCCCTACATTTATATGTCATAAACTACTTTATAGTAAGTTAAGTTACCTTTATTTTTAGTGCTGGCAGATATGTGTACATCTTATGGTTCCTGAGATATGTTATTAACATTTTGTGAATTTATTTTGTTGGATATCATTTATTATTTTGTTGAATATCACATTCTACTTGGTAGTACATTTAACTAGCTTCAATTTGAGTGCTGGCTAACATCTGGATCCTCCCTGCCCATCTCAGCTTTGCAATTTTCATCACTCCGACTCCTTAAACATAGTGTACAGCTCCTGGTTTTTCCACTCTCCTCTGAGGAGTACCTGAACACAAGCCTGGGAGGTAGTCCAAGTCTCACAACCATACAGCAAAATTGGGTACAATATCGTCGTATAATGACAAAACTTTGATTTTATGAAAAGAGCTCTACTCCGGAACTGCCTTGCCATAGAAAAATATCACCGATTTTCTGCTATGATCCTATGCCAAATCTCTTGTTCAGATGTCTTGGGCTACCAATGAGCCAAGATATACAAAAACATTAGCCTTCTCGAATTGGTATGTTGTTCATTGTAAGCCTCACGAGGCTTAGGAGTTTGCTAGGGATCTTAAAATACTTTAGAACATCATACAATTCTTCCTTATTCACGTTATCATAAGCTGCTCTAAAATCGATGAATAACAGTTGTAGAACTTCATCTGTCCAAACAGTGATGAGGAGATCCTCCATATCCCTCACCAGTTCATTCCCACCGCACTTGATGAGTTTTGCGGGAAGTCCATCAGCACCCAGAGCCTTGTTACATCTCATTCGGTTGATGGCATCGATGATCTCATCTTCAAAAGGTGCCTCTTCATCTGTTTTATTCTCCCTGTGTCGCTGATCGTCTCTCCCTAATCCTCACCAAATTTCAAAGGTTACTCATTGAGATCATTGAAGTGACACCTCCACTGGGACAGGGCTCTCTGCTTGTCAGAAAGTAGGTTCCTCTCATAGTCCTTGCGGATATAAGAGACATTAGAGTTGGGTTTTCGGCTCCTGTTTGTTTCCTATTAAAATATCGAAATTCCTTATCTCCGAAAAATGTTTCTGTCTTCGCCAGTTCCTCTTCCTCCAGTGATGCAAACGTTTTTCTTCACATCTCCTCAATCGATATTCATCAACGTTTTTCCTAGTGGCTTTATTAATCATGGCTTTGTATGCTTGGTTCTCCTGGTTCGTAGCAGCTTTTTATCTTAGCTCAAACCAACGAGATCGGATTTCTCTGCCCTGCCACCCTAAGATCTTTTCTGTATTCTTCTCCATTTCTTGAGCACAAACTTTCCACTTAAAGTTAGTCTCACCATAAGTTCTTTGAGCGCGGAGGTCTTCGTGCAGCTGTTCCATATACTATATCCTGGTGTCAGGAACCTTCAGTTTGTCCAGGTTGAACCTCTTACCTCTTTGTCCAAGAGTCTACCAGTCTGTTTTTATCTTAGCTCTCAGATGAAGGACACTGAGATAGTGGTCAGAATCTACGTTCGCTCCACGATACGTCCTTACATCTTGTAGACTGGATCTATGTCTGGCATCTACTAGAATGTGGTCAATTTGATCGACAGTTTTCTTGTCAGAAAATATCCATTCCCTTGGATACGGCGAAGTTGACCATTTTCATTAGTTTCTTCGTGAAGTCTATGACGTTCTATTGTAGGGCGATAGATTTCTTCCTTTCCAATCTTAGCATTGAAGTCTCCAGCAATTATCTTGACGTCGTAGCTTGGGCAGGCGTCGAGGGTTCTTTCAAGAGAGTCATAGAACCTGTCCTTTTCTTCATCATCAGCCACTTCCGAGGGAGCGTGCGCACAGATGATACTGTAATTGCAGAACCTCCCCTGTATTCTGATATATTCTGGGACTCATAGGTTTCCATCCAATCATTAGTTGTCTGAATTTACCCGTAACAACGAACCCCACACTAAACTCGTGTGGTTCTTCTGCATTATGCCTTGACCCGTCCATCGGATTTCCTGGATGGCAACTATGTCCAATTTGTAAAAACCTATTTGACCTAGTAGCAGTTTCAGTGCTCCAGGTCAGTATAAGGAAGGACAAGGTGTTCTAATATCCTACGTCAAAGTTCTTACCATTGGGGACGCCTGGTTGTTTCCTTGAGATCCTGATCAATTCCGAGGCTGTTTCAGGTTTCTTGATGCAGTTATTTAAGGGTGGTTTTCAGCCAACTGCCCCCGACTCAGGTGGAGGGCTGCCTTCTCAGAGCTCCCTGACTCGCTCCCCCATCCGGGGCGGCGACCTAGGAAAGGTGACCTTAGGGTTAGTACTGTTATTGCCCTTTGTCTGTAATGTGGGGGTGAGTGTAGTATGCTGCAATGAGTGTCAGAGTAGTGTTCCTTCAACCTGGAGGACCAGTGGCTATCTGATTTTTCCGTACTTTTTTAATGAAATTTTGCTTTTTAAAAAACTATATTTCGGGAACTATTGATGGTAAATAACTCAATTAGGGCTCATGTTTTAGCAAATTTACTCTACTTTACATGTTGTTCTCTTAGGTTTTCTAGTGTCGTTGTTTTAAAGATATAGAGCTCCGAATGAAAACTTTTTTTTTTAACATTTTGAAACAGCCGCCATTCATTGTTCCACCTATCTATACTTGGCAGTCTCATCAATTTATACTATTCAATAAACATAGTTTTCATTAAAGTAAACAAAAATTAGAGTGAAATAACTGGTTTTTTTTCTCCCCGGCTCCTGTGCTGTATATACTTATCGACGTACAATGTTGTCACGAAGTAATTGTCCCCGCCTTTTTTGGAGGAGCGAACAATTCTGATCATTCTGAACGTCCATCTTTGGTTTTACTGTACCCAATTGAGGGGCCTTTATGCTCTATATCTTCTTTTATTTCTTTTCTTCATATGCACATTGTTCTTTTGATTACGCTGTAATTAATGTGGTAATGTACCTAAAAAAAATATGTGCGTAAGTACAGTTCATCATTTTAATTATTGCCATAAAAAAGCTAAATCATCTCAAAACCATATGACAAAAAAGTAGAAATTATAAAAAAATCATTTATGGACTACCAACTACAATTACGCATTTCTCTAATCTAAAGGAATATAATAGAGCTGTTGTAATTAAAACTGGTAAGTTATCATTACTGTCTTATCAGCCATCACATTTCATTTGAATTATATTATCATTATTAGAGGAAAATTTTTTTCTTGATACAATCGGATACAAACATAAAATGTTTATTGAAACATGCTGGAATATTAGCATGGATCCACAGCTGTTAAAATTAATTTGATGAATTATAAATAAAATCCATTCCCCAATTTCGAACTGTTTTAGTTATTGGCCTTTTTAAAAATGATGAACCATCTGAAGGAATTTTTTAAAAATTATTATTCGTTAGTAATCCAAAATCATTCGTAAAAACCTCAATGCTCCTTACTTTGTCACAAATAAAATCATACATAAAGACCTTAATGCTCCCTATGTAACCGATCTAGCCCGAAGCAGATATCACTCCTTTCATTATAAACTCCCTAACCACTCAACCCCCCTAGTTTCTAACCTTCCCTGCACTTCCATTCCTGACAATCCTCCGAAGCACCTGATAAAATAATATACCTGATGAATGTAAAACGTCATTAGAGTGCTGCTAATGGGTAGTTTCTCTTCACGCCTGTAACACTCCAATTTAACCGAGATCAGATTTACTAAATTTATTATAATGTACAGTTGTAATTATAAATAAATAAATATTTAAAAAAAGTATTCGTTAGTCCGACACTTCCTTCTTTAAGGTTTCAATAATTAATGGCTATGTAATTGTAAAATATGTCATGCTAGTTTTGTCATTTTCCAGCTATGTAACAAAGCTGAGTTTCTCTCTTAACTCTGGGACTACACAGTGTTTTTGGCTTTCGCTATTGACAACGTAGATAGGTTTCCTCCAATGAATTTTCATTATTTTGCTTCTTTTTTTTTTACTTTTATGCTTTTTCAGAACCAAAGGATTTAGGAAAAAATTATTAAAAAAAAAATAAGGCACTTTCGTATGTTGTATCGTTGTTGTATATGTATTTTTTTTTTCATTTATATAATTGAACACTGGGGTGTTCATGTACATGAGTGGGGTGTTGGCGTTGATGACCGGTGGGTTTTACTCCTTAATTTCTTAATAAACAACAACAACATTTTCGTGAACTATACTCGTTGCAGAATGCTCGTCCACTCTGAATGCATACAACTTTGGTTTTTCCGCCATTTCCTCTTTCACAGAAGGTGCATCTTGTTTCTTCAAGTAGTGGGGTTGTTTTTTTATGAGCAGAGGGTTGGTTACTCGTAGAAATTTCGCTAAAAACTAAAATTATCGTCATCTGAAGTGGCCTGGATTTTTCGATTTTGCATACATACTCTTCCATGTCCGATTGGTTTGGCAAGTTTAATCCCTAAATCGAAAAGTAAGTCCTTCCTTGGAGTCTTTGTTTGCCAGTTCGTAATACAAAATTAGACACAGGCGTTCACGCTAGCTTGATCCAGCGTTCGAATGAATAAACGAAGAGGCCATCTTTGAGTTTTTCTAGCTGTAGTGTAAATGTTGTACAGTTGGTCAAATGAGTCCGTCCCTCCTTTTTTCTTATTGTATTGTCTGACAATTTCAGGTTTAATTTCATCATCATGATGCATAGTGGATAGTAAGCAACACCACTTTATTCTTTTTAGGCGTGTATAAGACGTCTTTCTTTCTAACCTTGACTCATGTGTACATCAGTGAATAATGATCCATCAATTGTATCCCGAACTGTTCAATCCCATATCTCAACAGAAAAGAAGAGGGCCACGAGACCTAATCCAGAAACTTTATTGGAGCTATACCAATAGGCGAATTCTCCGTAGCTGTATATCATACGATTGTATAATAATTCACATTACGTTTACTAGTTTTATTTTTGAGTTAATATAGTTGTAAATTTTTTCGAGGTACTCCTGACCAGAAGGCTTCGACAATGCGTGTTCGACATAGGTAAGGTAGATTAGGAAGTGAATAGACAGGATGAGACTTAACGGGGTGACGGCCGTAATTTCTCTAAGGATAGCAACCTCGTCTTACAGGGTACTATTCCTGTAGTTCTTCGTACTAGGAATGCAAGCCCGGAGGGTAGTCAGCCACCAGGTCATGCAAGCCCGGAGGGTAGCCAACCACCAGGTCATGCAAGAAGGTAACTTCGTTCTTTCGGGAACTATTCCTATAGCTACAAAGGAGATATGTAAGCCCGGTGTGTAGCTAGCCACTGGGTCCTACGAAAAGATAGAAGGTAGAGGAAAGAGGTGACGAGAAGGGAACAAGCGTGAAATGGCCCTCTTCATGTCAAAAAATAGGTTAGATTATCCTGAATGTATTTGTGCTGCCCCAAGAAAGTACAGTACAGCTCCATCGGTGGGGTATTGATTATACTAACAATATAAAGGCCGGTGAGAGTCACAGCCTGTAAAAACTAACTTTTTTGTAAGGGGGTATATTCTTTTTGGTAAACTTTATTTATTAAATCAACATATTTACAATTATAAAATTATTTAGATGTTTATATATAACATTATAAAATTATATACATTTTACTGAATAAATGAACACAATAAATAGCTAGAGAAACTATAGGTGGTGCTCCAAGGTGAAACGAACTGAAGCACTTCGTCTTGGCGTGAAGCGATAACGAATGATGTCTTGGTTCGATGGTTATGGTGAAAATTGGATCTTAGACTTGCTTTCTCGTCCAGAACGAGTTCTGTATGCTTCTCTTTTGGTTGTTGATTTTGCAGCTTTAGTTATTGCTATTTTCTATGGCTGCAGCGATCTTCGTTGTTTGTGTCATGCCCCGCCTACCGTTTCTATCTAAGTCGGAATCAAGTAGTGTGTATTTAGGGTGAAAATTATAGCGATTATATGTCCTTCCTCCCTTGATTGTGGAATACGTGACACATGTTCCTGGTGGAAGTTAAACTGAGAAGGATCCGTCTATGGTCTCTTTTCATTGTGTACGTTTTTGGGCCTTCCTTTTTGTCCTCTTGTTGTTCCTGTTATCTTGGATGTTTGCTCCTTTTAGTGTCACAGCTGATTTATGATCCAGTTGGGCTGGACTGTTTGACGCAGCTAATTTGTGATGAGTCGGGTTTCATTACGACTGTTGTGGATCAAATCGGTTTTTTTCGCGACGGGTTTACACTTCGGGCTGGCCTTTTGATGACGGATTGATTACACGTCGGGTTGGAGACCTGGTGGACTACCTTTTGGATCTATCTATAATAAACAATAAATAAAAAAAAATTGACACATTGTGGTAGAAAAAATAAGATAAACAACTTTCCTTAAACCCTTTATGAATGTAACGAACATCCTGTAGACGAGTTGTGGTTTCTTTACTTTGCTAAGGCTGCTACAAACACCTAATTCGATTTCGCACGTCTATCTTCAGCAAGGAGCTTCCTAGGTCAGTACTATATATATATATATACAAAACTATACTGTAACGTCAAACGTGGATGTGTTATGAACAAACTTTCAATCCTCCCTCTACTGGTGCTGTATGAAGGATATTGATGATCTAAGCCCACTATCATTTGTGAATACGATTTCGTGCCAGTGGCGCAGTAGGTGTAGGATTAGTACGTATTATACTTTAAAACCTCATACTTTAGTTCAGGTTTTCTATTTAAACACAAAAAATAACATGTTACAGATAAAAAATGACTGAATTGATTGGAAATTGGCTTTTGAACTCTATTCGTTGCAATATCAAATGCACACCGGAAACCTTAGGCAGAGCTTGTTACGACGGAAGAATTTTTGCTCAAATATTGGTCACATATAACGTTTGCAATTCTGATTATCTGAAATTGATCTATGCAACAGTAGACAAGAGAGTTGCCTTATCAAACTTGAAAAAACTGTGCGTCTGGTTCAAACTTTTAGGAATTTCCACCACCGATGAATTTCTTAACGAAATAGTAAACGAAAATGGTTCTGCAAGTTTAAGCCTTCTTTATGAATTGTTTGTTCGCCTAGAAAATCAAGAAAGTATGCTTTATATGGACAGTAAGAAAATGCAAAGGGTTCTTTCTGAGTCGACCGACAAGTTCGAAGTGACTCCTGCCCCAGAAATTGAACCTGAAAAAGATGCTGCAGATGAAAAACAGTACCTACGAGACCTCTTAAATACTATGAAAGGAGTGATGGAAAGCGCTGAAAAAAATAGTTTAAAAAGATTTATCGTTTCTGGTATAAAGGAACGTGCAGAACAGGTGAAACAACAAATAATGAATGAACAACGTCCAAGGCATCTTAAAATTCACCGTGGTAAAAAACTACATCCACATTTAGATATTCAAGCGAAAATTAACGAATTCGAAAATTTTCTGGAATCTCCTGAAGGATTGGAAAATCAAAACCAAACTTACGAATGCGACCCAGGAGAATATATTACATATTTAAAATTAAAAAGGTCTAAAGTGGCTGCTGATCAAAAGCTGAAGATCAAATTGGGAAAAAATTCAATGGATGATGCATGGAAAAAAATTTTGAAGAATCAAGAAATGGAATTGAAAAATTTACTTTCTATGAAACTTCTCAAACAATCCGAATATGAAAAACAGATGACATTAAGATTAAAGAGATTAAGGCTTAAGTACCAAAAGTTCATAGACACGAGGAATATGGTAATGAGTACGGCAGAAAAACAGGAAGCGGTAAATGAATTTAGAAGTTCCTTCACTGCTATAAAAGAAGAAGAAAGGACTCAAATCGAAAAACGCAGAATAAAAGAACTGCATCAAAGATTATTCAAGGAAAAATCCAAGTTTAAAAAAAGACTAGATCGTGAAGCCTGTCGGATAATCATAGAAGACATTGTGGATTTTGCCATGCTCAAACATGACTACAATGAACAAAATGGAACGAAAATGCCTCGAAACCAAATTTTAGAGTTAAAGCTACTTTTTATGAAAGGCATTAGGCTTATACCTCACGATATAATTCCTAAACCAGCGAGAGATGTAGAAGAGACACCCTTAAAGCTAGACGACGAAAGACTTGAAGAGCTGGCTGAATATGACTTTTATCTTTACATGTATCGTATAGGGCCGTGGCATCTGACCGAAGCAACAGATGATGAGCAGCTCAACATCACTGGATACATAGTTCACCGCCTCCTTGATTTCAAATACAATTTCGGTTTGAGTGCCGGAGAACCAGCTGATCTCCCAACTTACAATTATAAGATATTTTTACAACGTATAAATGATACATTTACATTAGAGAAGTTGAAGCACTATCTCTCAAAATTTAGGATAGAAGTCTTCGATATCGCCCACGTAATAAATCACTTTTTGAATGATTACAAATCATACGTTGGTATAGATATAATAAAGGATTCATCAAGACTCGTAAATCCTATGAAAACTAGATCAAACTCAGTAGCAGTTATAAAAATTGATAAAAATAAGTTCAAGCCATGGCCTGGTTCCAGCGACAAGATGGCCAAGGACAGAACTTATGTTAACAAGGGTGTTCAATTTCCAAGCAATGAAAAATTGTTCAAAGATAAAACTCTTTCCACCGAGATAGGAAAATGTATCTACGAGATTTTACAAACGGGTGAATTACTATCGGATTCGTTTCTTTGCTATTTGATTATAGAATATTTGAAACATTTTAAGGATATTGACGGTTGGGTCCTCATTAACTATCCAGAAAACATCACACAACTAGCAATACTGGAGTTTATGTTCACTGGTCGGGAAGTACCTTATATGCCGAGGATAACACAGAATATAAGAAAACTAATAGCAAGTGAGTTGAACAAAGCTATGCCAAAAGGTGAAGAAAGAATGAAATCAGACCATCCTAGTTTATATGAAGACATAAGTGGAGAATCTAGAGAACATCCTGTAGAACAATTTTCAGTTGAAGAATTGATTGAGCTAAAAAATTCAAAAATATTACCAAGAGCTCATGCACCTCCGAAGCCGTTAAAATTTGAATCGTTTTTTACAAAGGTGATAATCTTGCAGCATGAAGGGGAGAAGAGAGGGATTAGCAAAGCATCCAGATCTTTTCCCAAATTTTCACCAGCTGAAGGAGAGGAGAATTCGGAAGAGAAAATTACATTGGAAAACTTTTATGGTTCACTAGAGGTTAGCTCTCAATTCTCTTATAAATATTTTGACACTACAACTTTAAAGAAATTACTTACTCTTATTTTAAATATGTCCACTAGTAAGCAAAATGAATACTTAAAGAGTATTGAGAAAGGTGTTGATGTAATGAGAAAATCTGTACCACCTGACAAATGGGAAAGGTCTCTCGAGCCCGTAAAATTTAAAAGGAATGCGCTAGATGATTGGGTTTTAAAAACATTTTTAGAAAACGAAGAGGGAGGATTGGAAGAAACAAACGAGGAAGAAGCTGTTGAAGAAGAAATGCTTATTTATCCGGGGCACAAAGATTGGAACTACACTGAATTTAATATCTCTGATTATTATATTGCATCTCTAGGGACTGTATGGGAGAGCATTGAATATTTTTTCACATATAACCTAAAAAAATGTTTTGTTTTGCTTAGAACTGTCGGAAAAAGGTTAATGCCATATCGGAATTATGTTAGGGCAAAAGCTGAAGAATGTCTCAGCCTTGAGGACGACAGAACAGAGACTGTGACCAATTTTCAATTGATGTTAAATAAAATCAAAGACCATTACAGATCTTTAGATACGATGAAAAACGAAATGCATAATCGCATTCTTAAGTTACAATGTGATCTTTGGAAAATGACGGATGTTAAGAAATTTTATTGTGAGCAAGTATTGGAATTGGTATTGAATCAGAACTGGATATCTAGCCACTTGACAAACATTTTGCAAGTTTATGGTTTGATTCTTCAAGCAGAAATTGACCGCTTTGCTGATACGATGCAATTGATAGACGATTATTATTGCTCTGGCCTTCTGGGAAAAATACATGATGATAGAATAATGAAAATAATTTTACCAAAAATTGGATTGAAATCTGATAAAAAAGATGAACCTAATCGTAAAACATCGAGGCAGCAGGTGTCTGCTCCTATAAACAAGAGAAGTAAAGTTTCAGAAGATAAACATTTGAGTAAGATGGACTTCGACGGTAGTAAGTCTGGTTTATATTATAACGACTACGAAGCACAAGAAAATCCTGCATTGCAACTTCTTAAAGCTCTTATCGTAAGATTGACAAGAAATGTCCATCAAATTAAGGCTATTTGTGAATTCAGATCCAACACCATTTCAGACAAGATAAAGGCACAAAGTATAAAAAGCGAAAGCAAACAAAGAGCATCGAGAGATACTCTTCCTGTGAAGAAACATTTCATGAAAGACACGAACCTAACGTCAGAAAGTCAACTTTTATTTATCAACAAGGTGGCCCTTGAATGGGCGTTTGCAATTGATAATGAAGTCAAAAGGGTATTGTATAGGATTGATTTGATTGAAAAAAGGGCAAGCGCTGATATAAATGAAGATTCGGGCATAATAAAGAACACTTTTAAAGAGTTTCAACTAGATATTACAAACCTTTATCATAGCCAAACAGTAAATATCGATAAAGTTTGTGACCTCATGAGAGCAGCAGTTGAAGAAGAAGTTAAAATACAGCCTCTTGTCGTTCTAAAAAATGACAGTCTGGATATCGATCCATCGGTAATATTGTTCCCAAACCCTCCTCCTCCATCGCCATCTCCATTAGTAGAAATACCTACAGGTTTTAAATTCACTATTTCTCAGTTGACAAACTTATTTTATAAGTTAGTTTATGTAGCTCCTTGTGGGATTATAGAGCAATCATTTGTCCTTATTCTTGAAGATATGGCATCTATAGGTCATGAAACTGGTCATAGTTACTTACCTCATTGTTGGTCCGATCTCTCGTCTGAAAGAATCAAAGAAATCGTCCATAGAATGTATGGAGATAAAGTAATAATAGATTGGAGGCTTTTCATCATTTTTGGTTTGGACTTGGGCTATCCAACTTTAGAAGACATATTGGAAATGAGATATGATTTTAGACTTCTTGACCGAAATCTTAATGAAACTGTTACTTATGAACAGTATACCAGTGTATTTTTGTGGTTTGAAAATAAGGAAACGCTAAGTATAAATCAAGATTTATATATTGCCAAAGCGAAAGAACTTTTATTCAAACTTTTCCAAATTAATGAAAATTTGATTAATTACACTGAATTACTTTTAGCCTTTTGCAGAGATTACGATCCTAGGGAAGGATTTGTCAAAGCACTGGCACTGACTGAAGGCTGCGCGACCATTACATGGAAGCAGGATTTGTTTCGTGAAACTTTTCAAATTGAAAAAGAAAATGAAAAATATGACGTAGCTTGTGGAATTTTGACTATTGTAATCGCTGGAGTATATCAGATCGTGGATAGTGTAATTATTACAGAAGTGCCGAATGAAGAACCTACAGGGAGTCAACAAGATTCTCAAACTACAGTGTTTCCTGGCCAATCTAGAAAAAAATCGAACAGGGCGTATTTTAAAAAAATGAAAAAAACTGCGTCCAACATGAGCAATCTTGGAGACTGTTCTGGTCAAGAAATTTGTGCAGCCCAGCAGGATGTACTAGAGCAATCAGGAGGGGAAGAATCGTCTCTCATGGATTTAGGTTTACCAGAAAAAGAAAAAACCCAAGTTTTATGGAAGTCAGATGTGTACTTTTCTACAATTTTTTCATTATTGATGTTAGACATTCACCATTTCGCGTTATCTACAGATCAAATTTATGAACCATTCCGTCTAGAAGAAAATCTTAAACGAATTTACCGGGAAAAAGGCAAAGATCACACAATGAAACTTTATCATCTATTAAGTGATGTGTACATACATAAAATTTTTACATCATACAGATGCTTTCAAGCATTCAGTTTGCCCCAACTGCTTATGAAACTTGCAAAAGATGATTGTTCAAGCGTTGCTGATCACAATTAAATGATTATGTATAAATACGCCTGTTTGTATTTAATAAAAACATTTTTTAAAAAAAGATTTCTAACATTTCGAATTGTTAATCATTATAGAGAACTCATTAGGGGTATTCTTGATCTTTAGTTTATCATGTTTAACCGTGTTAAATAATAAAGGTTATGTTAAATGGTAAGATATTTCCTTCTTTTACCATCTTAAAACGATATAACATATGACATGGTTGAGAGGCATGTTGTAATAACTTACTTTAATCAAAACTTAGAAGTAAACAGTAACAAGAAGTTTATGAAGGAAAGGTTATAAAACAAGTTGCCCAGAAAATCCGCTAGGAACTCTTATGCATTTAACATTTAATATGACTTTAAATAGGGCTGCTCACAATCCTATACTTACAACATTTAACATAGTAAAACATTTTACATTTAACACATCATGAATATTATTTAAGAGTATACGAGAACTAATCTATTATTTTTCCTTGATCGATGGTACAGCTTGGAATATTTAATACAATAAGATAAAATGCACAAAATATTTATATTTTTTTATAGTTTTATTTAACAGTTTATGTTAATTACTAAATCATATATTCATTCTAATTACTATTGAGGGCGTAGTGGCTCCTTGGCAAAGCACTGTGCTACTAACTCTAAAGACCCGCATTTCGAATCCCGCTGTGACAGATAATTATTTATTTTATTGTGGAAAAAACTGGACTACAATAGAACCACTCCTACCAAATACCACTCCTAACTTAGCCTCATAACTTGAATCGCTTGAAGTACGTTGCAAATTCGGATATCTCACTTTTCAGGGAAAGTTCTTTCATCAAACATCAGGTCTTGCCATGGGAAACTCTCTCGCCCCCCGATATCTCTAACATTGTACTTAATGACATCCTTGATTTCATCATCCCTTTATTCCATAACGACATTTTATTTATCAAAAAATATGTGACGACCTTTTTCTCATCTAAATCCTGATAACATATGGAGTTGAGCTTTGGGGGCTTGGGGCTCCACTAAATCTCCGAATTCGAAAACCCTTAATGATCCTTACTTTGTCACAAATAAAATCATATATAAAGACCTTAATGTTCCCTATGGAACCGATCTAGCCCGAACCAGATATCACCCCTTCCATTGTAAACTCCCTAACCACTAAAACCCTCTAGTTTCTAATATTTAAATATTTTAAAAAATCCTTATAAAATCTCTCATATCCTTTCTTCTTTTAACACTTACCACCCTCGCCTTCATTTCACCGTTGAAACCGAAACAAACTCTTCCCTCCCCATTCTCGACCTCCTTACTATAAAGAATAATGACGGCTCCTTGTCCACTGACTGGTCTAACAAACCCACTTACTCCGGCAGACTACTAAACTAATTTTCCCAGCACCCCCACTATCAAAAAATCAATATTTCCAAAAATCTCATGCACCGTTGCCTTTCCTTATCCGATCCCCAGCACCACAACTCAAATATTCACCGTATTAAGACTATCTTACCTCCACTGGCTCATTACCAGTGATGCGGCGAGAGGGATGCGCTGGGATCTCTTGAGCTCTGCTCTACCCCTCACACGTGGGGGATAGAGTGGGCTCAGGGATCCTCCGGTCGATTTTGTAAATATTGTATATATTATTTTACCATTATGTTATTTTATTTATTTATTTTTCATACAGATAGTCTGATTATGTTCATCTTGTCTATTCTTTTGTTTGTATATATTTTAAGAGAGGTTTTTATTTTATTTTATTTCATTTTTTTTTATTATTATTTTTTACTT
>NW_027115494.1:622061-622552 GCF_000696795.3 Halyomorpha halys | reverse complement strand
CACCTGTTTGTTATCTCTCTATCACTTAAATTATCTATCGCTTCATTCACTTATATTTATTTTTCTATCTTTTATTAACTTTCACATTTACTTTTTTTGGGGGTAAACTTTTACTTCACATGTTTCTATGAACTTATTTCACCTATCATTATCATCAGCTATATTGTTAAAATTATATCACACATTTTGTTACTCATTTCTATACTTTATTACTTATTTTTAATCTTTTTGTGTACCTCTTTTTACAGCTTACCTAGTACTTATGTATATTTTTATTTTATTTTGTAAACTTTCACTTCAGATTTTTAAATTACCTTATTTCACTTTAAATTTTTCATGTTACTCCTGTTATCTTTACAATTACTATCATCAGTGTAGATAAATTATTATTTTCACGATATATAAAAAACAACAGTTGCTATCATTGTTTAATTTACCTATTGCCCACAACTGTGTGGCAGATTGTAATATCTATCAATAAATAAATCTAT
>NW_027115494.1:619003-620449 GCF_000696795.3 Halyomorpha halys | reverse complement strand
GTATAGTAGAACGTAAGAGTTTTTGAATATTGTTGGAAAGAGAGGGGATATATGATAGTGATCTGTATAAGGGGGTAGAAAGAGGTTGTAAAGAATTAGGTGAAGTAGTGAGACGATTTTGGTAGTTGTGTAAAAGTTTACGAATGATATGGAGGGGGAAGTTATTAGCTAAGCGAGGAAGTTATTAGCTCTGGTACTGAGGTACAGTACCATGTACGAATCAAAAAATAACACGGAAACTCATTTATGCAGGTCCTAAAATGGTTACTAATAGTACAAGAGCTCAAAACAAGAAAAAAGGCAGTTATTTCACCCCAATTTCTTTACTTTAATGAAAACTATGCATAATTGCTAATCAATATTGATTACTAATTAAAGTTGTAGGTAGTTTTAAAGATATAGAGCTCTATACATAGATTAAATTATTACATAGATTAAAGATACAGAGACCTATACATGGCAGACTCATCAATTTAGACTAGTAATTAAATACATAGCTTTCATTAAAGTAATAAACAATTGGGGTAAAATAACTGTGTTTTTTTCTCTCTGGCTACTATAAGGAGCTGATTAAATTGAAAATATTTGGCTCTTCAATTACATATGTTTATATTACAACTTATTTCTGAAAATGCGTTTTTAAATATATAAAAAAAAAAAAAATTTCCCTCATAATTTTTTAAGTTAATAATCCTTTCATAGTTTATATTTATCCATTTTTAATGACTAGTAAGAATGTGAGATGGATAATTTCTTGAAATAAATTAAATTAAAGGTACTTTAGAGAAAGATCTTTTTTTAAATCTTCATTTAAGCCAATTGAAGTATTTAAATGGGGGTAAAGTCTATCCGATATTAAAGGCTATCTAATTTTACATTAATATTCTGAATTTAATTAAAATTGTTTCAACCGTTTTTGAGAAAAACGAAAAATTGATTATATAAAGTGTACTTCTGGTTACTCAATTTTTCAAAAAAGTGCTGTCACATTCCAGGTATACACCTGCCTTAAATATGTAATTTCAGTTTCCCACCACTTTTTGTTTTTGAGCTGGGCTGTTCACAAACACAAGCAATTTTACATGATCACAATACTTTCCCTCACTAGGTATTCCATATATAGGTAAGAGAAAGTAAAAAATATATCAGAACTGATAATTTTGTTTTTAAAAAATATATTTATGAAGATTATTTAATGCATTTGGTACTCTTAAAATACATTAAAAATTGACTTGGAAACATTTGCAGCTTATGCATACATAAGCTGGAAACGTTTCCTGGAAACATACTTGTGTAGAAAATAAATATAATATATAATAAAATAGCCAAATAAAACAATCCAAAAGAACTACCCACGTTTCAATCCAAACATTTGGATCATTTTCAGGGCTAAAATTGATACAACTATTAAATAAGAAAATAATTACAAAATAGTATTGATATAGT
>NW_027115494.1:616787-617442 GCF_000696795.3 Halyomorpha halys | reverse complement strand
ATTCAATGAAGAAATAATGGAATATTGGGGGGGAAGGAATACCCTTATATTTTGAAATATAAAAGTTAAATAAAACAAATTTTTTTTTATGAAAACCTACATTTAAAAAAATGGGTAAAAAGTTATATTTTAAGGGTTAACAAAAATATATTAAAAAAAAATAAAATGATAAGTATTAGTGACAAAAGCAATTGAAGGGTCTAACAACAAACCTCGCATTCTTCACTATTGTAAATTTTATATTTAATATGAAAAGCTTGTTATACTAAGAAAACATGTTTTACATTCTTTCTTTCTTTTTTAAATGTAATGTGTGACTAGATAACAGTTTAAAAAAAATAAAATGTAAGTTTTAAAATCTTGTTTTATTGAAATTAAAGAATTTTCAGGTTTAAAATACAATTTACTGAAGTGGGGATTCTGTTTCGCAGTGTGGAGGCCTTCCTTTGTTCATATACAATAGTAGCAGATAACATAATGATAGTAGATATACAAAGAACAGATGAAAGTTATCGTTGTTATCATTATTGTTAAATTGATGCTAAGGCTAATTTGGTTACATTAAATAAGTTTAAATAAGTTGTAAATAAGTTTTTTTTAGTTAATATTCATTAACATTATTATAAAAACAAAATTTAAATATAAGATTTATTTT
>NW_027115494.1:602482-616552 GCF_000696795.3 Halyomorpha halys | reverse complement strand
ATTTATTTTTTATAAATTATTTTTTAATGTTATTGTTAGTTTTAAATTTCCATCCCTTATTTTATCAGTATTATCTAAAAACCTTTATTTCATTGAATCTTTTTTTTAATTTTAACCCTGATGATGATTGAAACCTCGATAGATCTAAGAAACTGAGTATGAAAATTATTTTCAAAAGTCAACAAAGTCCATAAACAATTTATTCAATGAAGAAATAATGGAATATTGGGGGGGAAGGAATACCCTTATATTTTGAAATATAAAAGTTAAATAAAACAAATTTTTTTTATGAAAAAGTTTTATTTTTTAAACAGAATTTCATTTCACAAAAAATAAAAATCATAATATACATATTAGAATAAAACTGTTGTGTGGTTTTAACTAAAATTTTTATTAAAATGTTGCTACATTAATAAATAGTAAAAGTGTCCATTGTAGATGTGCGACTAACTTTGTTTTTTATTGCAACAGTAAAGTCTCTCTCAAACATATCTGTCATATTCAACAGTCAGAAAATTAAGATAGTTAAAAAATAATGTATTTTATTAATTTTTTTTTTCTCAAGCTATTATAATCATGCTGAAGGTTTTGACATTGTGGTAAATATATAAAGTTTTTAATGTTGTGAATAGCATGTTGTATTCATGAGGCACGTCAGATGAGGTGGAGCTTGGCATGAGCATTCTACACACTTGTTTTCTTCCGACGGTGACAGCATATTCCCAACAGCTAGCTCCAGACTGCCAAATTTACATTTCAATCCTATAAATAGAGAATAATTTAAATTAAATCTGAAGTTCGTATAATGAGTAATATGTTGTCATCAAATTGAATAAATAAAAGTTAAAGAAAAATAATAATTTTCTGTTAAAGGCACACACTTAATACCCAATTGATGTTATTAATAAATATGTATATATATATATAGTCATTAAGAATTAGTTGTTCTACTTCACAGACTATTTACAAACCATATTTATTACTATATTAAAGGATTCAACACTGCTATAGTTTCAAAAATTCCTAAATTCAATGGTTTTAGTAAAATCTTCATGGTGTCAAAAAATTCTAACATCATACTCATCAGAATTTAAGTATTTTCTGAAATTATTAATTTTTACATGTATACTCTGCTTTGCCTGCTATGTTGTTCTAATGACTAGAACACCCTGTGTGCATATCTATGTACACACACACACACACACACATAATATGACATTGCAGTTGTAGTGGAGGCGAAGTACTTGGAAGAAGTTGCCCTCATAGCAAACCAGGTTATTGCTATGGTCCAAGGTTGGCTGTCTTCGGTTGGCCTACAACTTGCAGATCACAAGACCGAGGTTCTCCTAGTAACTAGCAGGAAGCAGACTGAGTCTATCACTGCCAGGGTTGGTAGGCACGAAATTCGTTCTCAGTCTTGCTTAAAATACCTAGGAGTCATGATAGATGCACGTCTCCGCTTTAATATTCACAATAGGAGCGCCAAATCTGCTAAAGTAGCATCCTTTTTGTCACGCCTTATGCCAAACGTTGGAGGTCCCAAAGAAAGTAGCCGAAGGCTTCTTGCTACTGTTGTTCCCTCCATTATATTATATGCAGCCTCGATTTGGAAAGAAGCGATGGTTACCAAATCATACAGGAAACAGATGGTTTCAGTTTATCGCAGAGTTTGTTTAAGGACAGTTAGCGCTTTTCGAACTGTTTCCTACGAAGCGGTGTGTGTGATAGCCCGAATGCCACCTGTGGAACTCCTTGTTGAAGAAAGAAGCAGGCACTACAGACGACGCATATACGTTCCGAGAGAAGGAGAGCGAAAAATAACCATCGACCTGTGGCGCCAGCGTTGGGAGGCTGCAGATTCCAGAAGGTGGACTCGCAGGTTAATACCCAATGTGGGCACGTGGTATGGCCGCCAGCATGGTGAGGTGGATTTTTACGTGACCCAACTTTTGACCGGACATGGTTCCTTTAGAGCTTATCAGTACTGCTTCAAAGTGGACAACACCGCAGAATGCCCTAGATGTCAGACTGTTGAGGAAACCACGGAGCATGTGTTTTTCACTTGGATTCACTTTGCGGCAGAAAGAAGTGAATTGGAAAGAGTGATGAGGACACATCACACCAGAGAACGTGGTGAGCTATATGCTATTCTCAAGCCAGCTCTGGAACGCAGTGAAGAGATTCATCACAGTCGTCCTTAAGAGGTTGAGAGAGGAAGAGAGGACTAGAAGACGTAACTAGTATGGAAACGTAAAAACCATGTGAAAGAAGCGAGGCTGCACTCAGCCATTTCCCTCCACGAAGTAATGCCTAGCAGCGGTCCCATGGAGAGGAATGAACAGGTGTAGGGCAGTGGTTTTAGTGGGTAAAAATCCCACACATGGATAGGTACGGGCCTATCCGTGTCTTTTGAAGATTTCCACCGACCCTCGTAAACAAAAAACACTCACACATAATTAAAACATTTCTGGAGATTAGGATGGACCAGTGTCCTATGTCTAAACACATCATAAGTTTTACATATACATTTACCTGATTTATCTTCAACATTTTTCTGAGTGATTACAGCATCAGATTCTTCAGCTGGAAGATCAAAATGCAAAGTTATAAAAATTAAAAATGTTTCTTCATACTTCATGTTTTTCTCTTATTTAACTTACGGCATCTCCATATAGGAATTGGACAGCAATCATTTGGTTCAAAATATGTTGGAATACAACCATCTTGAATATAGCTACTGTAGTGTAGGTAAAATTCGCAAGTTATTGGTTTGCAATATGGTTCAACCAAAGTTCCTGGAATATTCAGAATGTACTTTCATTAAATGGACTAACGAAATATAAATAAATTAATGTATTTTATCTTCTGAATGTGGCCCTAATTTAATGGGATAACGCATCCAGAAATTTATCTTCCTTTGGTATGATGGAATGGTGGTGAGAATTACCTTTTTTTTCCCTGCTTTTGCATAATGGGTTTTTTTTGTACAAGTGAAAAATGTTTGCAGCAAATAATAACAGAATATTCTATAATATAGATATTTAAGGAGAGGTTGGCGGGGTAGAGTATTGAGTTAGACAAGCAAACACACTGATTAGTGAAATTTATTTAAATTATGTGCTAACCTTTCAGTCTATGTTATGGGCCTTTGTCAGGAATGTTTTAAACATAAGGTAACAACCAATCAAATATGAGAACATGGTAGTATAAAAAATGGAAATATATAAATAAATATGGGTTGACGGATATGGATAAAAATATATAAATATAATTTATGAAAAATTCAGGCATGATAAAAATAAGATTCACTTATCAGTGACCTTTTCACTCACACCCCCAACAAACATCATCAACTACACCTACCATAATCTGAATTTACATAATTATAATACAGTGTGGAGATATTTTTATATTTATGGAGATGATGAAAATATTAAAAATGGGAATTGCTACCATGAACAAAATATAGACATTATTAAAGTTAACTTTATTGATTTCTTTTTAATGTTAAGAAAGTATTCAATTGTATCCTATTCTTTTTTAATTCAAATTCTTTTTGATATATTAATAGTAAATATTTTTTTAAAAATATATTATGTTTTTTAATTTAAACTTAAATCAATTATATTATGGTGAATAGTTTATATAATCAATTCATATGTTATGTTATTTTATTTAATAAATATTTATTTTTATTAATTTTATATTATAGATATCGCTTCTTTTCCAGAATTTGTAATATATAATCGACATATGAATACAAAAACAGAAATATACTAACCATTGAATCCTTTTTTGCATATACAGTTTTTACAACCATCCACAAATTTTTGTCCTTCTACATAAGATACTCCCTTGTATTCGCATACATGAGGCATTGGTGGGTCAGTGGCAGCTGTAAATAAAAATAAAAATTAACAAATAAAAAAAAAGTTAGAAGTTCATCATTGAGAAAAAATATGATTACTGATTTATTTACAATATTAGTGAGTTTTACAAATGTAATAATATTTTTCAATATATATTCTCATATTCCATTGAAAAGTCATTGCTTGGAACATACTGTAAAAATATAATTATTCAATTTCTTTAATATTTTTAAGAGGGAGTAAATCGACATTATTAAAACTCTAAGACATCAAGTACCTTATAATTTCAATTGTGGGCACAGTGTATTGTTCATTTAGTTTTTAAAAATATAAAAAAAAAAAAACTTTTACTACCACTACAACACATAAAGGGTCTAGTGTTCAGCACTTGTTTTTTTCCTGAATTAAAGGGGACATACTTTATATAGGATAGGTGTGCCTCAGGAGGGTCTCTCAACACCAGATTCAATCCATGGCTGATATAACAAAATAAGAATTAGGAAAAACATTTAAAAATGAAATTATCCAATTTAAAAACTAAAATATTATTTCAACAAAATTTATTGAAGTAGACATATCAATAGGGAGGTAAAAAAAAAAAAAAACAGCACAGATATATTAATATGTCCAAAGAGATAATGCTTAGTATAGTTTAACATTAGTTTGTGCTGAAGGGATAAATGAATGCATCAGTAGTGAAGGACATTGTTGAAATAATGTTATGTAGTAAATTTTAAATTATGTGTATACATGACAATATTTCAAATAGAAATAGATGTAATTGACAAAATGAGGTAAAATAGATTATAAGATTTTAATTTTATACATATAATGTGTAGAAAAAATTGTTGATAATGTTAAATTAATTGTTGCAATTGTAGGTACATAATAGTACATGAATATGGGGTAAACCAGAAACGTGGTACAAGAAATATAGAATAGTAATAATGCTCTAAATGGAAGTTTTTTTCACTTCATCATATTAATAAGTAAATAATTATCTTCCTTAGCAGAACTAAAACTCATTAAGCTATTCTATGAAAAATTCTTTCAATTGAAATTAAAAAAAAATATATATTCCCACAATGATCAATGAAAAGGCCTACAGACCAAGTACTCTGATTTTCATCTGTAAGGGGTTAGTGAGAGACCGTGTAGTTCTCACTATAACCAAATTGACCCATTGACTCTCTGATTAATCTCAGGTATACGTTTTAGGAAGTCTTTTCCACATCTGCATGGTTTTTACGCAGTGGTTTTATTTAATATCCTGTTAAGATGACCTGGCAATATTTACAAAATTGTTTGATTAAAACTAATAAGTAATGATATTAAAAAAAAAAATCTTACGACAGTAGGTCTTTTCAGAACAACACTTTTCATGTGCATAAAGACTAATGCAGTCTGGTTTTGGTGGATTGAAGAGGTCTGGACACTCGATATGCACACATTGCCAATTAGCACTGAAACAAAATGAATTACAAATATAAGTTATTATCTATTTATTTGATTGTTAATTTGTAATTAGGCAGTTTAAATATCTCTAATTACAGTTAAACTTTAATATTTAATCCTTATCAAAATGACTACTTTCTCTTTCATTAAAAATAAATAAATAAAATAATAACAATCAATAAAATATAGATATACAAAATTCATTCAACTATTTTAAGGTCTTTTTTATTTGATACCTGTAGTAGTTGCCTAGACCTACCATCTTTACTCTATGAGCCCACTGGACCAACTTACTTCTCTGATCTATAAATCAAATCAAGAATGCTCTGAGAACTGGAATCGTTTCAAGAGAGATTTAGAAATTTTTCATTGTTTGATGTAGATATTATCATCTAACATTTAGATCTCTGTCTTGCAGGATATTATCAGATAATTATTAATATATTGCTATAGCTGGAAAGGGAGTGGTGTGGACTGTTATCTAGGGATTGAATAAATTTAGCCTTGTAAAAAGAGTAGTAAAACTCTAATTCTTAATTAATACAAAAATTGCTTACATGGGGTTTATGTATAATATGAATTAATCGGTTAATTTTAAATAAGATAACGGAGAGTGTAATTATGTTGATGTCTGGACTTCAAGATAGTAATAGGGGTCAATCCTAACAGTTGATTTTAGCAAATATCATGGAAACTACAACTCCTACGAAGTCATAAACTGCTTTATAGTACATTAAACTAGCTTGAATGCTAATAGACATCTGTACTTTGAATGGCTCCTGAAATATAGCTTTCCCACAATAAATTCACTAACTACTGATTTTTCAGTACATTTTTTTTTAAATGTTGCTTTCAAAGAAACTGTATCTCGGAAACTATTGAACTTAAACAGCTGTTAGGAATATTTTAATAAATTTACTCTACTTTAAATAATGTTCTACTAAGTAGTTCTACTAAAGATATGTAGCTCCGAATGAAAAATTATTTTTATTTTGGAAAAGTTGTCATTTTTTATTTCCCCTAACTATTCTTGGCAGACTCATTAATTTTGACTAGTAATTATACACAGTTTTCATTAAAGTAATAAAAAATTGGGGTGAAATTACTAACTTCTTTTTTTCCTTTTAGGCTCTTATACTATGAGCTTCTTTCAGGGGTTCCTCGAAATAATTTAGGAGTGGGTCATTCCACATCACCTCGGCACAGTTTTGAACTATACCATCTCAGATTTTCTTCAATTTTGCATATATTATGTGTCGGCATCATAATATTGGGGTTCATCTATTTACCTACTTCTACCAAAAGGGTTCCACCATTTTCCTACTATTAACCAAAAGGGTTCCACCTCCAAAACAAAGATTGGGGACAACTACTTTAGGTAGTAAGGAAGGAATACATCATGTACCTTGAAATTAAAAAAAAAAAAAAAGAAAGATATGTACTGACTTTTTGGATCTGTAGCCTTTCTGACAGATGCATTCGTAAGCACAAGGGTAACCAATGTCATCTCCTTTAATCACATCTTTGATTTTGTAAGATTTGTGATTGTGAAAACACTTATCAGGCTCACTTAGTTCGGCAAGAGAACCTGAAAATTTGCATTAAACATATTTATTAAATGTTCTGGTCCAATATAAAGGAAATGTTTGTATTCATTAGAATAAGACTTTAATGGTATTTAGCACTGATATAAAAATTATAGAGTATTATAACTAGAGATTGGATTTTGTGCATCAAAAAACACAAAATGTGTAAAATTGTGCAGTAAATACTCTAAATGTATAAAACACTGAAATCCTGCAATAATCAATTTTATTGTTTACTTCATTATATTAATGCATGGGAAGCTTACCTAACCTTTCTTAAATTAAATTAAGCTTGCTGAACACTATATATATGCAACACACTATGTAGGGAGGAGTATTTAAAAGTAGTCTTTCAAGCAAAATTTCTTCTTTAGTTTTCCCTAAAATTTCTCTCATCATGTTCTTCTTCCGCTTAGCTTTTCCATTATGTATTTACATACGAATACACCATTAAAAATAAACAGCAACTAACAAGTAGGTAATAAATCAATGTAGAAAAATGTTTAAATGTTAGATTAAACATGTATAAGTATATTCATATTGATCAGACCAATTCATTTTTATAATATAATACTATAAACGCTGGTGTTCCTCAAGGTAGTTTTCTTCTTCCATCCTCTACACACTTATAACACTTACTTAAAGGTCTAAACTTCTAATCCATTACAAAAGATTGATCTAGATGACTATAATAAGGCCTATCTGGACATACAGAGTTGAGTTTTGGGAATCCACTAAAGCTTCAAATTCCTCTCGTATCCAATCCTTACAACCAAATCCTCAATCCTCCTTACTTTGACACAAATAAAATCATACATAAAGACCTTAATGTTCCATATGTAACCGATTTAGCCCGAACCAGATATCAATCCTTTCATCATAAACTCCCTAACCACCCAAACTCACTAGTTTCCAACTTTACTTCCTCTTCCATTCCTGAAAATCCTCTGAGACATGGATTTTTGAAAAGAAGATGGCCTTGGTTGTTCCTCTACCAGCCTGTTTTAGAACATTTATAAATCTAGCATCAAATTTAATGTATTTTTATGTAAATACAGTTGTAAGGGTCAATAAATAAATAAAAATAGTATAAAAAAATAAATTCCTACTAGTTACAATAGTCGGAATAATGAATGAAAAAAAAACAACAGTAAAACGTGCAATTTTGTGTAAAAAAAAATTCTCAAAACAAACAAATTTGTAGAAAAACCACAAAGTATGCAATTTTGTGTAATATAAATATAGTGAATCTCATTTCCATGATTTAAATTTAGCCATATGTTTGGTAAAATTTGGAGCTATAGAACAAAAGAGGCAATTGCACAGAAATCCAGTCTCTAATGATAACTTATCAGTAGTTTGTTGTAAACAGGGAACATATGAAAGAAAAAAAAACATAATGTATTTTGTTTATGTATACATGGGGTTAAACGTTAAATGGAAAAGCATATCTGGTTGTCTTAAAACGGTTAGTAAGCAGATAAGTAGTTTGATAAAATTATCGATTAAGAAATTTTAGGTCTTTCTTTGGTTTTTTCGCCTGCAAATCCTCATGCGGGATTTACACTTTTGTCACTAGCTCCAAATTCAAGGCTTGTAAAAATGATTGGTAAACAAAAGAATCAGAAAACATCAGTATCCACATGTTTGTGTGTTCATTTAACTTTTATCGGTTATTACATTCAATTTTTATTATAAAAAATAAATAAAGAAATAGGGACAAAATAAAGATAGGAAATGTAATTATCAGCAAAGTAAGTTTGAGGTGATAAAAATTCATAGTAATAGTTCTCAATAGCCTGTAAATTCTTATTATAATTCCTTATAGGATTTGTATCAGAAACCTTATTTAGTTACTTTGTAATTGTTAAATTAATTATCTTTATAAATCTATATTTGTGCTATGTTAAATAAAAAATAAACTGAATCCGAAGATTGAGGAAATTCTTTAATTAACTAAACACAGAGAGCACAAATATTTATCTGTTGTAAGATCTAAAACAGTGCTATCTGAAAACCAACCTGTGGAGGCACCACAAGCGCCCTCTGATTTGTGCCTTAAAAACTTTAAGGGTCGACCACAAATTCAGGCAAACTTGTACCAACCAAACGAATTGACCCAACCACACGCTTGCGCATGCGCGAATTTGTCATTGTTGGAGAATGTGAAGAGGCACCTTTAATGGTGGATAGCAAACAAGGTGTTAAGTTCTCATTTAAAATGTTTCTCTTCATAGTAAGTGCTATATTAGATTTTAAGTTGTTTATTTATTGGATTAACAACGGCTGCGGATGCAAGGTCTTAAGGGGCCTCTAAATGTTGGCCAAGCCGTAGCGAACTCAGACATCTGCAAGCGTGTGGATAGGTGGCTTGGCTTGGCTGGTACGAGTTGGCCTAAGCTCGTTACCGATTCGTCGAGAGTCGGTTTTTTGGACACAGATCAAAGGGGTTTCATAAGAGCGCTCGTGTAGCATCTCCACCATTGTTTTTTGTCTAGTTGCAACTGAGAGCTGTTAGGAGGTTAAAGGTGTTAGTTGTTAGGGGAGGTAGAGAAAGAAATACTTTATTCATTCATGCTGTCCAAATACATCGGGTTGCTACATTACACAGCATACTGATCAATCCGTGACTGGATAAATATAAGTTACATATTTTTATGTAATAGATATAATATAATAGATAGATAACATTTTTTTTTCTTCCACAGTTTTCTTTTACAATTAATACTAGTCTACAAACTAACTACAAGTTTTTCGATTTATTCCTTTTTTCTTTCTTTCCCTTCTATTTCCCAACCCCGCTTTCATTTTCTTTTTTTTTGTAATAAAAATAATATAATCCCAGTGCAATGGCTGGAACCACTTGTACGTCCACCATGCTTGCCTCTCTGAAAACATTGATATGTGGATGGTCCGCTCTTTGTTTACCGAGCATTTGTACAAGCCTCCGATTCGTGGAGGGCGACCAACATGTGGATCCGCCTTTACCTAGGATCAAAACTAGGGGCAAGTCATAGTAAATCAGTTTGTGATATTTCAACACGGAAAATGAGAAGGGAACCAACATTTTTATAACATTATATATAATTGTCTCAGTGCTTTATTAGTTATTATAATTATTATTAGATTTTCTAGTGTTGTTGGTAGTTTTAAGGGGCCTTTACATGTTGGCCAAGACAAGTGTTTGTTGTTTGTTAATCCCCCTAACTATACTTGTCGGACTCATAAATTTTGTCTAATAATTATACATAGTTTTCATTATAGTAATAAAAAATTAGAGTGTAATTACTGATTTTTTTTTCATCTTGGTATTTTTTACTATGAGCTTCTTTCAGGGGTTCCTCGAAATAATTTAGGAATGGGTCATTCCACTCAACTCAACAGTTTTGAACTTAACCATCTCAGACGTTCTTCAATTTTGCACAAGTTTTGTGTAGGTATCAGAGTATTGGGGTTTATTTATTTACCTATTTCTACCAAAAATTTGCTTGAAAAAAAAAATTAATTTTTATTAAATTAATAATTATTATTTTACTTCTAGGGGGAGGGCAGCTGCCCCCCTCTCCCTACCCCCGCTGGGTAGACGCATGTTCTGATGACTCTTAACGGTTTTCCTTTTATCTGTAATCTCTTCATAGATCAGGTTACCTATGAGACCTGACGTTAAGCCCCTATGGGCAGGTAACAGATCTTTTAATATAAGCTGTTAAGAATCATCTGGAATAGTAATTCAATACCTAACATTAAGGCAATTATAAGATAATAATTATATTTTATAATATCAAGGAACTTTTTAAAAATTTATCTATTTGTAATTACGTAGTAATTGTGTATTATAGAGATTTTTGAAGAGGCAAGATTAAATAAAAAAAAAAATGAGAAAATTAAATATCGTATGCTGTCCTACCCATAATGGTATGTTTAATTTTCACTACTGCTGAACAAGCCATTCACTCTGATGTTTTATTTTGTAGCCGCGATGAAAGTTTTGGTTAGTTTAAACCGTGGGGGGATAGGAGGAAGGGATTTTCGACCTTTTTAGAACGTATGCCCCTACCAAGAGTTCAGGTCACCATCTCATATTTCACAATATGACTCCAGTTTTACAAATCAAAAGCCTCTACTACTTGATTGGTGTTTTACAATGAATCTAAGTTTCAGAGGAAAACAATTATACCACAACACAGTACTCTGTTAAATACTAAATATATTTTTAATTAGGGGCAGTGGAAAAAATCAATAGTTCTCCATCTTAAAGTGTGCTACTGCCACAGTTGGTCGAAAATTATTCGATAGACTTTTTTAGCCCAGACGAAGACTTGCAATGTGGGACGAAACGTTGACTAAATTAAATAGTTTTATAATGATGAGAAATATTTAACCGTAGATAATATATATGAGGAGAAGATGGTTGGGGGTCCGGTAAGTAAATAACACAAATCAGTTGAGAGAACTTATTTAATAGTGCCAACGTTTCGGCAAAAGTTTCTAGCCTTCACCTGGGTCTACAAAAAGAGCAA
Organism: Halyomorpha halys; assembly: GCF_000696795.3. NCBI lineage: Eukaryota > Metazoa > Arthropoda > Insecta > Hemiptera > Pentatomidae > Halyomorpha > Halyomorpha halys. The sequence continues at coordinate 605,122 of NW_027115494.1, read as the reverse complement.
GATAACAACCAATGAATACAAAAAATAAATAAATAAAAAAAAGAAATCGTAAACAGAATGATACAAGTAAATAATTTATACAGAATGATATTGATTGTAATATTAATTTTCATTCATTTTCATTTTCACTTTTTATGTTTTTTTTTGTATTGATTGGTTGTTATCTTGCTCTTTGTTCTTAGCCCTGATGAAGGCTAGAAACTCTGGCCGAAACGTTGGCACTATTAAATAAGTTATCTGAACTTATTTATGTTATTTATTGACAGCACCCCTAATCATCTTCTCCTCATATAAGTAGCTTTATGACTATTTGAGTTTATTTTTTTTTACTGCACCGAGACTATCTTATATTATTACACACTGTCAATCATCGATGTTAAAATTATTTATTTACTTTTTCAAATCGCTTATTTTTAACCTTTTCAGATTTCTATTATATCATGGTCCCTTTATATATTTTCATCATATTAAAATATATAAAGGGATGAAGCGATCATGAATTCGATAGAATTTTTATTTTCTGTATCTTAGAAAAAAATAGAAAGGGACGCAAATATGTTAGAAAACAGAAAAGTTAACATATATCGATAAGCGAGAGTGCGATCATAAATTCGATAGCATTAAAATGTAAAATGTTAAAAAAAAATGTAAGTACCAAAGTTTCAGGCTTAATACTCAAAGTATAAAATATACTATAAAATAGTTGACGAATCGATATTGAAATATATTAATAAATGAAATAAATTGAAAAATATATATTAAAGAAAAAAAATGATATATTTCTTTGATGTCATAAGGGCTTAGGTCACTTTTTGAGCATTTGGAGATAATGTCGTATTATAGCACCAAATCAGAGCTACCGGTTGGTATTGAGGTCTTTATACTTCAGGTAGACTTACTACTATATTGTTTTATAAAAATAACGATTACAAGAATATCAATAATTAGATTTTACCTCATTTTTTTGAACTTTGTTTTTTCTCTCGTGAAAAATTCATATTTTCGAAGTAAGCCCTTATGAACGCGCATCAAAGATTTATTAGTAATATTTTGAATATTTTTACTAAAACGTATTATGTTAAAAAAAATTACAGATACAGATAAGAAACTTATTCCATCTGTAGAAAAATAAATACACTGCTGTGGTTGTGGAGTTCCTGTGGCTGATATAGTAATGACGAACCAGATCCAGACTCCACGACCTATATTTCCTTCCTAGAGGATAAACCCTTTCTAATCCACTATTCCATTCTCGCTATTCCAACTGCAACTTCATTAAAGACATTTAAATCATCTCTCTACTTTAAAAAAATATTTGATAAGTATTTTGATCCCTTTATGTTGATTTTATTAGTAAGAAAAAACAAAACACTGTTTTTTCTTACAAACAAAAATCATTTTTTTTTTTATTATTGTATTATCAAGTCCTGTTCGTATCGCAGAATAGGTTAATTCTAAGATATATATAGCTGTGATAAGGGATTGGAGATTTTGGGATACAATTAATGGGTTATTATTAACAGCGAGCACACATGTGTCATCGGCATACGGTGTGAGGGTAGTGTTAGGATTGATTGGAATGTCAGCTGTAGAGGATGGGACCAAGGATACTACCTTGAGGAACACCAGCGGACTGAGAATAGAGGGATGAATAGGAATCATTGTGGTTTACTTGGAATAATCTATGTATACGATGAGAAAGTATGTCGGAGGTCGAAACTGTTCTTTTACAAGTTTGATCACTTAGAAATATTATATTTACTCATATAATATAATGTATAATGTTCAAATTCATCTATTTTATGAACTAATAACTCAGTTTAGATTAATATAATTAATTTTATTATGTTTCATCAAAATCTGAGAGCGTGTGTGTCACGACCTGAGCTATTTGACACGTACTGACTCGAAAACATATTAGGCGATTCTCTACTACTTGAGCAATGGTCCAGAGCACCAATGTAATGCAGGTCTTGCCTATGTTACTTAGCAAGGCGCAGTGACTAGGATTTAGCCAATGAAGCATATTTAAATAACTAAATATGTTTGTAATTTTTGTAAATTAAATTTTATTGAATATACACAGGGTTACCGGTACACGTATTCGTACCTGCATTTATAATTTTTGGAATTTTGGTGTGATTTTTGATGGACATATAGTGCATATTTTAAGGAAATTGTTAATTTCCTGACCTCATTCAGTTCTTCCAGTACTCCACAGTACATTCTTCCAGCACTCCTGATTCTGAAATTTTTAATATGGTGTGGTAATTGTTTTTACATATTCTCATACTGAATCAGATTATAAAACTATATTTATACATAACGTCCTTTGACCATTTGTGTCTAAAAGATACGAGAAGTCAAATTAAAAAAAAAAAATTCTTATTACACAAAATGGTTTATGAATCCGATTTCAGATTGAAAAGATTGGAAATTGCATGATGATTGAAACTATTACATTACTTACTAGACAGGCGGTCTAAACTTGCAATCCATTACAAAAGACTGATCTACATAACTGTAATAAGGCCTACCTGGAAATATGGAGTTGAACTTTGGAGCAAATATATCTCTAGATCCATAAGACGCACATATGTCTGCCATTAGTTTAAACCGTGGGGGGATAGGAGGAAGGGA
>NW_027115494.1:601470-602432 GCF_000696795.3 Halyomorpha halys | reverse complement strand
TTATATTATTTATTAATACATTTCAATATCGATTCGTCAACTATTTTATACTTTGAGTATTAAGCCTGAAACTTTGGTACTTATTGTTTTTTTTTTTAACATTTTACATTTTAATGCTATCGAATTTATGATCGCACGCTCGCGTATCGATATATGTTAACTTTTCTGGTTTCCAACATATTAGAGACCACGAAGCTATCTGAAGGTATCATTTAGTTGTTTTGGCTATTGTTGTACACAGAAAACTTTTTTTTATTTATTTATTTATTGATATTTACAACTGTATAAAAAATACAACAATCAAATTTGAAGTAAGATCATAATGATATGATACAGCATGTAGAGAAACTACTCAGTAGTAGAACCCTAAAAACATTTTACAATATCAGGTCACGAGGCCATCTTCTTTTCAGGCGCCTCGGAGGTTTGCCAGGAATGGAAGAGGAAGCAAGGTTAGAAACTAGTGGGTTTAGGTGGTTAGAGAGTTTATAATGGAAGGAATGATATCGGGTTGATGGAATGAGATCGGTTAAATAAGGAACATTTAGGTCTTTATGGATGGTTTTATTAGTAACAAAATAAAGAGCATGTGAGGATTGCATACGAGAGGAATTCGAAGGTTTAGTGGATCACCAAAGCACAACTCCATATGTCCAGATTGGCCTTATTACAGTCATGTAGATCAGTCTTTTGTAATGTGTTAGAAGTTTAGACCGTTTGTCTAGTACGTGCTGTAATAGTCGAAATCGACGTGAAGACAGTTTCATGTCTTTTCAGTCTCGTGTGAGGATTCCAGGTTAATCGTTTGTCCAAATGTAGTCCAAGGTAGCGGATCTGTTCCACAGGGGTAAGAGTAACATTATTAAATGAAACTGTAGGGTAGTCGATAGTCTTACGACTAAAGGTAAAGGTGATTTGATGGGATTTGTTGGAATTTATCTTAATCCTCCAATTACGACACC
>NW_027115494.1:598055-601172 GCF_000696795.3 Halyomorpha halys | reverse complement strand
TTCTTATTACACAAAATGGTTTATGAATCCGATTTCCGATTGAAAAGATTGGAAATTGCATGATGATTGAAACTATTACATTACTTACTAGACAGACGGTCTAAACTTGCAATCCATTACAAAAGACTGATCTACATAACTATAATAAGGCCTACCTGGAATTACGGAGTTGAGCTTTGGAGCTCCACGAAACCTTCGAATTCCTCTCGTATTCAATCCTTACAATCCAAAATTCTTTGTAAAATTCTCAATGCTTCTTACTTTGTCACAAATAAAATCATCCATAAAGACCTTAATGTTCCATGTATAACCGATCTAGCCCGAACATGATATCAAACCTTTCAGTATAAACTCCCTAATCACCCAAACCCACTAGTTTCTTACCTTACTGTGTCTATGAGCACTCATATTAAAGCTAGTTTAATGGACTATAGATAATTTTAAGACCTTTACCTTCGTAGGAATAGTAGTTTTCATGATATTTGATAAAATAAATTGATTTATACTGTTCGGTCAATAAGTTTGATTTATGAAAAACTTCATTTCAGAAACCATTGGACGTACAGATGTTTGCCAGCGCTCAAATCAAAGATAGTTAAATTTACTAAAAAATAGTTAATTATGTTTATCTTTGTAGGAGTAGTAGTTTTTATGATATTTGACAAAATAAACTCACAAAATGTTAATTTCTAGTTGTTCGTATAAGATGTTTAGTTTTTGAAAAAATATATCTCTAGACTCATTAGACGCACATTTGTCTGCCGGCACTCAAAATAAAGGAAATTTAACTTACTATAAAGTAGTTTATTACACTTATCTTGTTGTCCGAATAACTATAAATCAATTTTTTACGAAATGTCATGAAAACTACTACTCCTACGAAGGTAAAGGTCATAAACTACTTTATAGCTCATTAAACTAGCAAAATTTGAGTGCTAATAGATATCTGTATGATAATTTCTCGTTGTTCGTATAAAATGTTTAGTTTTTGAACAAATATATCTCTAGATCCATAAGACGCACATATGTCTGCCAACACTCAAAATAAAGGAAATTTAACGTACTATATAATAGTTTATGACACTTATCTTCGTAGGGGTAGTAGTTTTTATGATATTCACATATGAATATAAATTTGGAAAATGAAAATTTGTCCGAACAACTATAAATCAATTTATTTTAGCGAATTTCATGTAAACTATTACTCCTTCGATGATAAACATCGGAAAATAATTTATAGCTCATTAAACTAGATTTAATTTGAGTGCTGATAGACATATGTACGTCAAATGGCTTTTGAGATATAGATTTTTCAAAATAAATTCACTAACTACTGATCTTTCATTACGTCCCATACAACATTTTTATGAAATATGCTTTTTAAAATGCTATATCTCGAAAAATATCTCTGTTAGGGCTCATATTTTAGCAAATTTGTCCTTCTTTAAATGACGTTCTCTTAGGTTTTCTTGTGTTGTTCCTACTTTTTGAGATACAGAGCTCCGAATGAAGAATTAGTTTTTTTATTGCTTTGAAACAGCCGCCACTTTTTATTCCTCCTACCTATACTTGGCAAACTCATTAATTTTGACTAGTAATTATTTATAGTTTTCATTAAAGTAATCAAAAATTGGGGTGAGATAACTGCCTTTTATCTCCTCTTGGGCTCTTGTACTACAAGGCTGAAGGCTAGGGTGATCCAAGACAGGCTGTTGTAAACTCTTTACTGATTTATTTTTATTATTAATGGGGTTTTCTTAAAAAAAAAAAAATGACCGTCTTATCTAATTCAAGATTTTAAAGGACTGTAAATATTTTCATATTATTTAATACTTACCAATAATTAATAATGCCTTTAGAGCGTTCTCTAAGCTTGTTTCATTCAACTTCTTCCAAAAAAGTAGTTAGTTAGTTGTGAAGTAAATAATATTCTATTGGACCCAAAGAAAACCTTTAACATCTAATTTCCTCCGGTAGGAAATAAAATGTTATACCATAAAGGAGTTTTTCCACTTGGGTAGTTAGAGCCTTAATGCCCATGCCGAATTATAGTAAATAGTTTTCCCTAATCTGTTTTTAAATTTCCATGAAGACTTTTCTGCTAATGGTTCAAGGCAAAAGTTCTGTTGTAACCTTTCCCTGATTTTTTTTTTTACTGCGTGGCATTGGAGAAGCGGGAAATCTTAATTTCCATGCGGATGAAATTACAGAAGACAAAAAGGAATAGTGTTAGAGGCACTATGTGGTTTTTTCTATTCCGTTATATTTTATTTTATTACTAGCAGACGAGGCTATGCTTCGCTATTGCCATATTTGAGGATCTATATACATTACTTGAAGGGCCGCCCGTAGCTCAGTGGTTAAGACACAATCTTACCAATTTGATGTCTATAGGCGGTGCCGGTTCGAATCCGGCCTGGGACGTTGACTTTTTTTCATTGATTGGTGGTCCCACAAAATGAAGAACTTTGACCCCCAACATGGTTAGGCAGTATAGGACGTATAAGGGAGGAGGGGCAGCCTTGGCCAAAAAAAAAAAAAAAAACTTACACTACTTGAACACTATTGAAAATTTGATATCAATTAATAAATAGATGAAGTGATAAGACTTTAACTATAGTAATGTAAATGGTAATAGGTTCGCTATATAATCCTTAATAATAGTCTGAGTTATGTGTTTTTTCTTATTCTTTTAGATAATTTGACTAATTATGATATTGCCATATGGCAATCCATATATATACTACAAAAAAAAATTATTAGTTTTTATATAATAACCCTCATTGTGCTTCAATATTAGTACTGTATTAAAACAATTCAGACCGACTGATCTATGAGAGAGAAGATTTTGGGGCATTGAAACAAAGCTGATGTTGCGGTCAACATTTAACAGATATATGTAACATATGTTATAAAAAACAATAAATCTACTCTCGGTTGTTTTTGTTTACGGTAGATATAAAACTATAAACGTTTGTGTCTTACTGTGTGCACACACATCGGCTGGCGTGTTTCTTCAAACTTCTTAGTCTCTGTAGCCATTTCCGTTAGTAAATTTATCTAACTTTTATCTTTGTAGGAGTAGTAGTTTTTATGATATTTGACAAAATAAACTCA
>NW_027115494.1:593258-597164 GCF_000696795.3 Halyomorpha halys | reverse complement strand
GGCTCTTTTACTATTAGGAGGACATAACCTACACACATCAGAGTCCCATCATTCACCAACGGTAACATAAAGACGTTTTTTTTCTACTTTGTTCTACTTAATTTAATTTTTGTAATAGTTTTAAGTAAACTTTTTTTTTTCTAGTTTGTATAGTTTGTTTTCAAATTGTTTAATTTTATTATGCTCACTTAGGCAAAATACAATAATAATAAAATTCCGTAGACCTTTTCTTTTCATTTCACCACTCTTCACTGTTCTAGCTAGGAACGGTTCCATTTTTAACTGCTACCCGCCGTAATAGTTGATGTCCGTTTTTAGCACTGCGAGAAACCCTTAAAAACGAATTTAGAAAAAAACGGAGAATAAAATGTTCACCTTATATTTGTATAGCCTTTGATTTTTTTTGACTAATAAAAAAAATAGAATATACTTCAATATGACTCAACCAAAAAATTTTGTTTATCTACTTTACTTTTTAAAAAATGTATATTTTTTAAGAAACGCACCAAAAATTCTTTTGTTAATAAACTATTTTTTACCGAAGAAATCGTGCTAGTCAATAATCTTCCCGAGAAAATCCTGAGTATTTAGCAAATAAATCGGATGAATGGTATGGGAGTGCATGAAGTATGAACAAAGAAATTTTCATTTCTATATATTATGGAAATTTTAAATTGCTTTTTATATTTTAGATTATTACAATATCGTAAATAGCTGGACATTTTTACATGTCTTACCTTATTACATATTACAGGTATTATATACCTAAAGCCAAATAATTTTAGGAAATATAATATCTAAGGCATATATTCGTGGAAGGTAATGGGATATTACTAAAACCGCATAAATAAAAGTCTGTTTTGATACTAGTTAAACTCTTTCTTTAGCAGGCGCCTGCACAGTTCGTTTTTCCGATTCACCAGTCTGATTAATGTTTTTATATTATTATAGTAATTAAATAGTTAGTTTTCAATATTAGCCTTACAGTTGACAAAATGACTAACTCGAAAAAATCATTTTTAGTATTTCAAATATGTATTCCATAACAATTAAGCTTTGAATAAATGGTTAAGACTACAATGTAAATTTTTGTCATACATTGCAAAAGAAAAACGTTAAAATTTTGCATAGAGTTATATTGTTATAATTAAACAAATCAAAATGAGTAATTAATCAATTAATTAAAATTAATTTATTAAATTCAAAATTGGAGTCAATCAATGTATAAACTGACAGGCTCATTTGGAAATTTAGAAAAAAATCATTAAAAAAAAGTATTGCCACAGTGAATAAAATATAAATGTATTTTTTGAAACGAACGAGGATTTAAATTTCAACTAACTAAACTTCTTTTGTCTATATGTTAGAACTCCAACAGAGAAATTCTGTATGATCTATTATAACATGTATTATTATACCAAATGTTGCCTATAATTAATATGATACTTTGATAATATAATAGAGTAGACAAAAAAATTATTTTATTTTGTAATTTTGAATTCCATTTTTTATTTCAACTTTATCCCTTTGTGTAGTATTATTCCCCTTTGGCCACAGAGCTATTATTTATTTCGCAATAAGCAGAAGATTTAATCTTTACCCCAACTAGCCTTCCTATGACGTCAACGATTACACTTTGGTCAAGGCGATCCCCACTATGAGCTGGGAAGGTCAAGGCATGACCGAGATCCACCTCAGGCACGGCGGAGGTTGCCTTCTCTTTCAAATTTTTAAATTTAAAAACATTTATTGAAATTAGGACTAGTGTTATTTATATGTAATTGAGGCGTTGAGATCAAAAGTGGTGTAAGTCACACTATTTTCGTCACTACTAATATACATAAAAAAAAAATTGTTAATTACTAGGTGCATAAACTTAAAGAACGCTCTTGTTCCTTACTAAAACTTGATAGAACTTCCTTTAAAATCTGGAATATCTCTTATTTTTTAAATTTATTAATATTTACAACTATTTTGCATAAAAATTCATCTAGTTAATTTGATGTTACATTATTATGGTGCATGTAGAGAAACTACCCATTGGAGTAGCACTCTAATAATATTTCTATATTAGAAGGTCTCAAGACCATCTTTTCAGGCACCCCGAAGGATTGTCAGGAATGGAAGAGGAAGCAAATTTAGAAAGTAGTGGGTTTGGGTGATTAGGGAGTTTATAGAGGAAGGTTTGATATCTTGTTCGGGCTAGATCGGTTACATATGGAACATTAAGGTCTTTACGTATGATTTTATTTGTGACAAAGTAAGGAGCATTGAGGATTTTATGAAGGATTTGGGATTGTAAGGATTGGATTCGAGAGGAATCCGAAGGTTTAGTGGAGCTCCAAAGCTCAACTCCGTATTTTGTTTTTTTTTTAGTCTTTTGTAATGGATTGCAAGTTTAGACCGTCTGTCTAGTAAGTAATGTAATATTTTCAATTATCATGCAATTTCCAATCTCTTCAATCTGAAATATTACAGTGATGTGGATCAGTATTTTGTAATGAATTGGAAGTTTAGACCGTTAAGTGCTGTAATAGACGTGCAGTTTCCTTTTTTTTCAGTCTCGTGTGTGGATTCCAAGTTAGTGGTTTTTTTGAATATCTCAAAACTACAATTTTGACTTAGACTACTTTTCCACTCAATGGCTCAAATTGTCTTCAAATAATGACCATTTTTTTGCAAGGGCTCTCTTGGACTCAAATATTTGATTATATTTAGGGAATTCAGACTGACCACTTAAATCATATACTTCTGTATATTTTATTTATAATTAATAGAATAAATGTAAAGGAATTGTTAATTATTAAGCAGCCCAGGCTTATTTCGGTACTGATTGTATTTGAAGTATCTTTTCGTCACACCATTTTCGATTTGATGAATGAAGGTAATCCGTCCACCATAATTGTGTGTAACGATTATTTTTATTAGCTTTTAGCAGATAATAGAATGAATTCTCTCTACTGTTTTTCCTGTAGGGAGATTGACAAGGTACTCGTCTAAGGGTTCATCGTATCGTTGAGTACCCTGGGGTGGGTGCATAGAGTACAAGGTCAGTAGCTGGCAGCGCACCTGTCCCGGTACACGGGAAGTCGTGGGCGTCCTGCCAACCCCACGCGTCGTCTGCCCCAGGAGGAACTGTCCTGCGACGCGGGGGTTCTTGCGTTACTTCTTCTCTCATTCAATTCATGAGTTTATTCACAAGGTAATAAATTAACAAAAAAACAACATAAAACGGAATAAAAAATATAAAAGCGAAACTTCTATGTAACGGACATTTACAAGGAAGATATTTTGTCCGCTATGTAGAGGTTTCCGTTAAGAAGAAGTTAATATAAAAATAACACAAAAATAAAATAATAGGATTATGTAAATATCGTCATCTAAGCATTGATCACAGTTATGTTCAATTGGATCCAGAGATGGGAAAAAAAAACTAATCGCGAAAATTTCCATGGATACGACCCTTATTCATGAATGAACCATTGATAAATAAATATCGTATCCATGACAATTTTAGTTTCAATTATAGCTAATTGTTCAATTCTGCCACCGTTCATTGATGCCGCTATCTGACTGCTTTAATTCCCCCCACAATGCTATGGTGGCAATACAAATATTAAATAAATGGCAGGCTACTTGGACCAACATAACAGAAAACAAATCAAGAAAAATTAAGAGTACAGTACTTCCATGTAAGTCATCAATCCAAAGCTGCAGACCACACGAAGTACTGACTAGTCTACGAATTGGACACAGTCGACTAGCCTAGGAATACTGTCATGAACGTGTAATAGACTGTGTAACGTACCACGGACTGTTAAAAACATAATGACAGACTGCAGACATTTGATAAAAATCTAATTACCATATCATTTGGTAACTTTACTGAACGATAATAGCCCTCAT
>NW_027115494.1:582346-593040 GCF_000696795.3 Halyomorpha halys | reverse complement strand
CACCATTGCTGTGGATTGCCTTATATTATATTTTTAAAAAAGCCGTGATACCTCGATAAGTCCAAAAAGAACATTAATATGATTTGTATTGTATAATTAAAAAATAAAACAAAAGAAAAAATCAAGCATTGCTTTAGATACATCTCACCTCAGCTATCGTTTTATTGCATAAGTATATAATTTTGTCTTGATTCAGAATATTAAAAACCATTGTTTATTTTAATAATAAACATAATTTCTAAGTAAGGCAATTGCTTTCACTAACTTTGAAATACGAATTAATAAGTAATCAAGTAACTATAGAATACGTAATGCATACTTTTTATTTTATATATCTCTATTATATAGAAACGTTTTTAGTGATCACCGTGTAATATTTTATTTTACATTTAAGATGGAATTTTTTTTACCTACGGCACGCACAGCCATCATTCAAAAGCCAGACTGATGCAATCTCGATGTCTCCTAACCTATCAGTCCGAATGACGCTTAATTTTAAATGAGATATCGAACGGTATGGATCTTGTGCAATGTTACGATTCATAAGGAACAGAGAGGTTGTTTAATCATTATTTTAGCATTTGCCTGCAAATATATTCAAGAGATGAATGGTTTATTGGGCAATGCTGCCCAAATTAATCGCGTTGCTAAAACGCTGAGCATGTTCATAAATCTATGATTGGATATATAAACACTAACATATATTAACAAAGATACAAAAACAGAGGAATAGCAGATGTCCTCAGAGCTGATCCCTATGCAGGTGATGATGCATAATAAAAGATTGGATATATCAACATTCTAACGATTGTAACAACAGATCTTAACCTAAATGTAAAAAAAAAAAAACAGCACACAGAACCGAAAAATAACACAATTTTGATTTCCAAGATGTTGAAATACTGTATAAGGAAAAAAATAGCTATAGAAGAAAGCTTTTAGAAGCAATTGCAGTATCCAAAAAAACATAAAGAACACAATCAATTACAAAACTCAAACAAAAGATTTAAATGTATCATTTACCGAATTACTAAATAAACTAAACAAATGACAAACTGACTGTTCCTCATCTGAAAATAGTTGAAGAAAATGCCCAGCAGAGTGCACTAAAATAGCAGCAGTAGCAAATAGTCTCTTTAGGAATCTCTGTGTGACAAGACATGAAAAAAAGAAAAAGAAATTAGATAATCCACAGAAGTTTCCAAGAAGTGGAGTTAAAAAGAAGTTTTTAAAATTCGTTTCTAAATTAGTTTGAAAAATATAATATTAATAACCTAAAATAAAGAAAAAAAACAAAATATTTTATAATTTATTTTAAAAGTAGTGTAAAACCTGAAGAAGAACAAAATACGACGAATACTTCCATAGAGCTTTGTTTATAATACAAAAGAATTTTAGTAAGAGGACAGGAGGAAAAAGTGTAAAATGGAGAGTTGTAAAAAGGCCGAAGCACGTTACTAAAATATATATATGTAAAAAATAAAATTAACAAAAAAAAATTATTTTTTACGATTGTACATTTAATGGGGTTGTAAAAATATTTTTTCCAATCATAGTTACGTTAATTCAACCTAAAGTCGAAATATCTATAGTTTACTTCACAATGGTGCAAAGTACATTTACACTAACTTTTCGAAAAATATAATGAAAGGTTTTCTCTTTCAGGAAAATTACATCTTTTCAATTATTTTTTTTACTAAATTGATTTAGCTATAAAATCTAAATCTGTTCTTTATGTTGTTTTCACCACTGTGAAGTAAGCCATCGATATTTAAGAAATCGATTTGTAATATATCGTTTTGTAGCATGGAAATACAATCAGCTGCAAATAGAAAGACTGATATTTGACTTGATAATGTTCCAGAATGTTTTCCTTCTGAAGTAGATTCAAATAGGATTGCATAAGACATCTACACCTCCGCCTTTGAAAATATATTGCATAGAGCTATACTAGAGCTTAGATATATATTGCATAGAGCTTAGATAAATATATTTAAATAAATTAAATATAACGATGAGGTTACTTACTGCAGTTGTAAGCGTTGGTGTCGCCCTCTTGTTCAGAACAGCCAAGCTCTCTATAGTACTGCTTTGCTGGTTCAGTTCCTGTAATACATTAAAAAAGAACTGGTTAATACTTTGTAAATGTGATATATTAAATAAGTATATCAGTTTTATTTATGAATTCGTAAAATAAACCAATGCTCCCACAATCTAAAAGTACTGTTTCTTGTTCGGTTATTCGAAGAGGTGATGTGGTCAGCAGGCTTAACCGCCAATTTTAACCCTCAGTCCAATGATGGACCAGATTCACACTTATATAAGCTAGGTGTGCCTGGAGTCGATCCACAGCTGATATAACAGAAATGTAAAATAAGGCGAGATGTATCACGTGGGGCTAGAATAGGCCATTCTTGGAATTCAGTTAATAAATGCTCTCTGGTGACTTATGATTAAAGCTACTAGTTTTCTCGTTTACTACAGCTTATAAATAAGTTTGAGCAAATCAACAAGTGTTAACGAACACCTCTTATACTATCTATAAGTGTTTCAAATTTTTTTTTTGTTTCTATATGACTGCTAAATCTCTTTTTGTGAAAACTACTGAAAATTATTATTAAACTAAATGTACTACTATACTGCTAACAACTGTTTACTCTGTGGAGTTTCTTAGTGTACGTCTTTACATTCACTTACCTACTATATGGAATATATATAGTAAGGGATCGTGCAAAATTAAGAATTCTAATTTTCGACGGAAATAGATGTTTGAGATCCTCTAAGTACAAATATCCTAATCCCCCAAATGGTCTGTGTATTTTTTTAAATTTTTGAGGTGAAAAAACTTCCAAACAGAATATAAACTATTCTATATTTTTTTTTTACAACGTTTCGGAACAATTATCCCATATTAGGCACCTTTGTATCCATATATTTGTCATTTTTTAAATTTTCATTTCGAAATCATGACATCTATACACCCATAGTTTAAATTTTTTTAATAATTATTGTGTACTTTATAATCATAACACTTTCTCGAGACTGGTTAATATTGTTTAAATATAAAATATTTTATCTATTTTAGTCTCAAAACATTTTTATTCCTTTATAAGTCTGACGTTTCGGCCAATTCAGCCATCCTCAAGGACAATAGTAATACAATTTTAGAACCAAATCATTTAAAAACTACTTCATGCTGCAGGCTATTCTGCCCAGGTCATTTATATCAGACTACAAATTACCCTAATTAGTGAATTTTTCACATTAAATTAAATATTAAAATTATTTATCACAGTAATATTTATCGCAACAGTAATCAATTGTAGGGAAGGTTACAAACATTGTTATGATAAATTTGACTGTTGACTGGTATAAATAATTTTAATTTTTTATTTAATGTGAAAAATTCACTAAATAGGGTAATTTGTAGACTGATAAAAATGACCTGGGCAGAATCACTCCGAACTACCAAAATTGGCAATGGTTTAGTGCACTATAAACTGCACTTAAGGGCATAAACCGGATTTAATTAAACATATTAGAACAACAGATATAAAATATAACGTTTTTCTTTATTTGAAACCAATATTTCGCCCTTGTAAGGGCACTAAATGGTGATAGTATGGGTAATAAGAGGAAACATTCAGCTTTCCAATGGTTGTATTAACGTAGAAATTGGATTAAATGCAGAGATATAGAGTTGTGAAAGATCAAGGCCTTGTTGGGTAACTATGAAACTAATATCTCAAATTGTCATGGATACGATATTTGTTTATCAATTGTTCATTCATGAATAAGGGTCGTATCCATGGCAATTTTAGCTAATAGTTTCAACTATAGCCATTTTTTGCTCATTTCTGATTATGGGTACACAAAAAAAAAGAAGAGAGATATAACCTATTAAAAAACATCATTTCATAAAAATGTTGTATGGAACGTACTGAAAGATCAGTAGTTAGTGAATTTATTTTGAAAAATCTATATCCCAGGAACTATGTGACGTACAGATGTCTATTAGCACTCAAATTAAAGCTAGTTTCATATACTGTAGATTAGTTTATGACCTTTACCTTCGTAGGAGCTGTAGTTTTCATGATATTTTCTAAAATAAATTGATTTATAGTTCTTCGGACAATAAGTTTAATTTATGAAAACTTTCTAGTTGTTCGTATAAAATGTTGGATTTTTGAAAAAAGACCCACAAGACGTGCATATGTCTGCCAACACTCAAAATAAAGAAAATTTAACTTACTATATAGTAGTTTATGACACTTATCTTCATAGGGGTAGTAGTTTTTATGATATTCACATATGAGTATAAATTTGCTAAATGAAAATTTGTTCGAACAACTATAAATCAATTAATTTTAGCAAATTTCATGGAAACTACTACTACAAAATTAAACGTCATAAACTACATTATAGTCCATTAAACTAGCTTTAATTCGAGTTCTAATCGACATCTATACGTCAAATGATTTTTGAGATATAGATTTTTCAAAATAAATTCACTAACTACTGATCTTTTGTTACGTTCCATACATTTCATCAAAATGTTTTTAAGAGGCTATATTTCGAGAACTATTGGACGTAAATAGCTCTACTAGGGCTAATATTTCAGCAAATTTACATTTATTTAAATAATTTTCCTTTAGATTTTCTAGTGTTATTGGTAGTTTTTAAGATATAGAGCTCCGAATGAAAAATTAATTTTTTTTTTAAAGATTTTTAAACAGCCGCCATTTTTTATTCCCCCTACCTATACTTGGCAGACTCATCAATTTGGACTCGTAATTATACATAGTTTTCATTAAAGTAATCAAAAATTGGGGAGATAACTGCCTTTTTTCTCCTGTAGGGCTCTTGTACTAATTGTTTTTTTCATTTTTAGTCAATAAAAAACTATTTAATAGAATCAGTAATAGGTTTTTCTTATTCTTCAGAAATAGAGAAAATTGGCATATACAAATTATGAAGAAAATTTATACTTTTTATACTACGCAAAAAATGCTTAATTTTGTTAAGTTTATTTTTTCCTGTGTATATAATAGCCTATAAATATTCCGGGAAAATTCTTAACATTTTGCAAAAAAACCCATTACAGTAAGATGAAAGAAATGGCAGTACATAAAATATGAACAAACAAATATCGATTTTTTCTAAATCAGATCAATAACGTATATTAATAAGTTGAGAGAAAGCGGAAGCTTTATGACATGATGGACCTGTGTCATGTATCGGTTAGCTAATTGATAATAATATGGGGGCAAACATAGTGAGAGGTCTATACCCGCACTGGTACTGTGCAGATATATAGGTCGCAGAGTTCTGAATACGTTTTTGTTTATCATTAACTGCTTACTATACAACTGTACGAGTATTTAAAGAAACCTATAAACTTAAAATTATATCTTCTACTGGAAAAAATTTCATTTATAATTAGATCTTTTGAATGAAAAGGTACTCTTCTTTGTTTAATTATTTTATTTTACATCATTAAAAAACAATAACAACGTTTCTAAACTATTTCTATTGGAGATACTACTAAAAAATAAAAAATAGAGTTTAGCAACATAGCTCCTCTCCTGCTTAATATCGTTCTACAAGCAATCATAAATAGAGCAGGAATAAATCATGAAGGTGTATTATTCACAAAGATAACCCAAGTTCTGGCCTATGCAGACGACGTCGTCATCATCGGTAGATCCCTACAGAGCATTAGGACTGCTTTCGAAGCGATGGGTGTAGAAGCAAAGAGGTAACAAAAAAGCGAGATTACGCCGTTGGGTAAGAAGCCTCTGGACCAGAGGCAAAGTCGCCTTGTAATGGGCCCCTATAACTTCGAAGTGGTAAGAAGTTTTTCTTACCTTGGCTCTATTATCAATGAGAACCAGGATGAAGAAGAAGCAGTTAAAAGGCGAATTGCAGCTGGAAATAGAGCCTATTACTCTATTGTAAGGCTAATCGAAAGCAAACTTGTTTGCCGTACCACCAAGTTCACCTTGTACAAACGTTGATAGGGCCAGTCGTCACATACGGTGGAGAAACTTGGACCAGGAACAATAAAAGCATTAACCTGCTAGAAAGGTTTGAAAGAGTAATTCTGAGGAGAATCTTAGGGCCCGTATGCGAGAATGGTAATTGGCGAAGAAGGAAAAATGGCAAACTTTTTGGGCTCTACAAGGAATGTAGCATCTCCTTGTACATAAGGTTAGAGAGGCTTAAATGGCTTGGCCATGTAATGAGGATGAGCTAGGAAAGAGTGGCTCATAAACTGTACAGTTACGTTCCGGATGGTGTGCGGCGACGTGGTAGGCCGAAGGGCCGATGGAGGGATGCTGTGGGGCAGGATCTGCGACAACTGAGGATCCCAGTTACCCTTACAGAAGATAGAGAAAGATGGTTGGCAGCCGTTGAGCAGGCCAAGGGCAGCTTCATGCTCCTCTTGTGCCAGTAAAAGAAAGAAGAAGTTGAGTAGCATAAGAGTAATTGTAAAAATGTCAAAAATATCAACACAACAGCACTGACACAACATAGCATAAAGTTTAAACATGATTTTGATTTTTAAAATTCTAAAATTTTAGACATAGTAAATCACAAAAGAAATAGAAAAATAACAGAAGCAATATATATCACAAAAAACATAAGTAACGATGTTAATTTTAAGACAGAAACCAAAAATTTAAGTACACATAACATAGATATAGTAAATAATTTAGTAATTTAATGTTGTATAATAGTATTGTATATTAGAATAATTTTAATATATTATTGTGTAGTTGTAAGATATATTAAAAAATATTCTTAATAGGTTAGTCGTCTTTTGTGGAACAGAGGTAGGGGAATATTGATTTCGTTTAGAATCTTTGTGCCATCAAAGATTAAGATAACCTGGTTTTAGTAAGGTTTTCTGAGGAGAGAAAGAAATACTTTATTCATGCTGCCCAAATACATCGGGTCGCTACATTACACAGCATACTGATCAACCCGTGACTGGACAAATATAAGATACATATTTATAATATATTTATTTTTCTCAGCTCCCAGGGCCCATTGGATGAATTGGTTAGATACAGGGCGATTTTTTTTTCAATATAGAATCACCCTTTATGGCTGTACTGAAACTGTTAGTCGTACTTTTTTGGGTTGCTTAGAAACACCAATACATTAAAAGTGACCCTCTATATCTCTAAACGGAGATATGGTGTTAAGGTTAAAAACATAATCTCAATCTCAGATTTTAAAAATGGAGTCAATGCTATTGTATAGAAAAAACATATTCTAACATTTTAGAGGTTATATTGATATAATTTTATCTTAAAATGACACCATTTCCTAATCCCTAATATGCTGCCCTAGATAGTATATCTGGAGTTCAAGAGTTATCGATGATGATTAATTATCGATTACTGGAAAGTAATTTTCATCGAAATATTACTTAACACCTAAATCTTCCTTCTTTTTTTTAATTGAAGCAACGCCGTTGAAAAGCTACGTGCCAAACTTTTAGAAAACTTTTTTTTCACTATTTTTTAGAGGGCAATAAAGTGAATAATATATTAAAATAATAAATATATGTTTTTCATAAAGAAAAAAAAAGTTGGGTTATTGTATTTATTTTTAATTACTCCTGTAACCACCGAGTTTAATAATTAATTTGTAAATATTGTATTTGTTAATAATATTAGTATTTAATTTAATTATTTTTATTTGTATTCATTTATTTACATCTTTAGTTTATTTTAGAAGACATGTAGTAGTATTTTAGTAGTCAGTATTTTATATTTTGTATTATGATGTAAGAGTAACCGTCGCTAAGGGTTGTTTGACGAGCGTCGCCTAGCAACGAACCGACGATCTACGTTCTAAAATCAGTTGTTACTAATTAGTCAACATTCGGGGTATCGTGGCTTTGTTGTGAATGTTAATAGTTTTAACATGGTAAATGTTATAAGTATAGGATAGAGAAATGTAAAAAGTTTTAACATGCCAAATGTTATCAGTAGCGGTATTCATGATCTTTAGTTTAACATGTTAAATCGTGTTAAATGGAAAAACTCATGTTAAATACAGAAATATTTCCTTCTTTTACCATGTTAAAACGATATAACATACAACATGGTTAGAAGTCTATTACAAGATCTGTTAAATGGAGAATGACGTCACGTAACAGACCAGCTGAGCTCGTCACCGTTTTATTTGTTGTCGTTGTGCTTTGATTGTGTTAGTATTGTTTTGGATGTTTTTAAAATTAATAAAGCAATGAATGACAATAATAATAGTGTAATGACAGTTGTCAATCAGCTCATCTTGATTCTCTTCCTCACAAGTCAGAAGATTAACCAGACACTCAGTATACAAACTTTTACACAACTTCCACTTTTCACTCACTTTAGGCATATTGTAATAAATTACTTTAATCAAAACGTAGAAGTAAACAATTCCATGAAGTTTTGGAAAGAGAGGTTATAACGCTCCTCAGAAAATCCGCTAGGAGCTCTTATGCAGTTAACCTTTAACATGACTTTAAATAGAGCTGCTCACAATCCTATACTTATAACATTTAACATGGTAAAACATTTTACATTTAACACAACATCTTGAATACTCCTATTATAGGATCGTGAAATGTAAAAAGATTTAATATTATAAATGTTATCAATATAGGATTGTAAGCGGCCTAATTTAAAGCCCATGTTTTAAGTTAAATAGCAACTTGTTTTATTACCTTTTAAACTTTACGAGATAATAAAATCTCTAACTGACAAAGCTGTTTCGTCTCTTCTTAGAAATTTCATTTTTGGCTATTCCTCCTCTTGAACCTCATTTAGCCGCTACAATTATTGTTTTTAATATTATTTTCAATGATAGTACATTGTAATTTATCAAGATTTAAAATTTTTCTTTTCTCTCTTTATTTAATGAATGAATCATTTATAAATAAATCATTTATTTATTAATAATTATTTTTTCTTTCTTTTTGGTTCCTTCTTCTTGTTTGTAATTTTTTTTTTTTTTTTCTCTCCATTTGTTTTTCGTCACTCTCTTACAAGATTTCTTCTTTCAATTAATTTTAAATATTGTCTTCTTGTTATTTTTACCTACTTTTCTTCTTTCCTCACCTCCCAATAATCTCATCATTTTATAACGTACTTTTTCAACTCTGAGTCTCGCTGGCACTGAGCTCATTTGGCTGTCTGATTTGCTATTAGCAGATGCGTTCTATGTTTTATTCTCTATTTTCCTATCTTTCTTTTACCCCCTTTTCCTTCTTTTTTCTTTTTATAATTTTCCTTTACTATGTTATTAGTTATGTTTACTATATATTATTATTGTTATGTTTTCTATTTACTTCTTTTATCTAACTTAATTTTATATTTTGTTTCTTTATTCCAATAATATAGTTTCATATTTCAATAGTTACATACATTTTCTTTCTCTCAATTTTATTTTTTGTTTAATCATTTAATTTTTCTTTCCATCATTTTAATTTTTATCTTATTTCCTTAATTATGTTATTTTTGCTTGCTTATTCAATTGCTTATATACACATTTTATTTTCCACTTCTTTCATCACTTTATTTTTTATTAATTTCATTCTGTACAATTATTTACTTTATGTCATTCTGTTTCTATTTTATTTTTTTGTATTCATTGGTTGTTCTTTGTTCTTAGCCCTGATGAAGGCTAGAAATTTTGGCCGAAACGTTGGCAATATTAAATAAGTTATTCCAACTTATTTGTGTTATATTCTGATCGCACCCCCCAATCATCTTCTCCTTATAATAAATAACTAAATTCTTAATTTATTATAAATATATAAATTAAACCACAAATAAACCATTTATAATTTTAATTAATGTATCTTTGTATTCAACCAAGATAATAATTGTTATTCCCCTCAACAAAATTTAATATTTTACGTTTTAAAATATTTTGAATCCAAAAAAAGTAATATAAAAATAAAATATTGGTTAGAAGTGAAACTTCTCAGGTCGGAGCGTTTAGCAGCAATAGATTCTAAGGTGCTAATGATATAGACGTATTACTAGTCTTTTCATTAAGAAGGTCTCAATAAAAATAGATCAGTCCCTGGCAATTTCGGGTTATTAATGAAAAAACAAAACACGCTCAGCTAAATTAGTAAACAACACTTATTTTTAAAGACTGGCCATAAAATAGACCCGTTTCTCCGCAAGCTAAAAGAAAAAAAAATCATAAAGAGACCGGTTGTACAACCGTTGTAAAAATTTCCATAATCTCGAATCACCGAAGGCTAAACTAATACAGAGCATATTAAATAAGATTCCACATTATATAATACAAATGATAAAATAATATCTTACACCGATCAATTTATAGAAAAGCGGTGAAAAAGTTATTAAATTAATCGTGTATTTTATTATATTAACACCTTATAAATAAAATTTTTAAAAAAGTCAATATGAGATATTGAATTCTTTAATTTTTTTTAAATTACTGTGCAATATTACATTCTGTCTTAAATTTATAGATAATGGTAAATGAGCCCACATCATTTTTACAAATATATAAATTAAATGATGAACAAAATAAGGAATTACGCTGGAAGGAATCAAGGAATCACGCTCCCTGGCCGAGGCACCGCCGTTCTTACCCCATCAGAACTCAGTACACCCCTTAAATTACAAATATTAGAAAAATGGCAGGCCAAG
>NW_027115494.1:576290-581331 GCF_000696795.3 Halyomorpha halys | reverse complement strand
AAGATCTTAAACACAATCATTACTATTTACAATATTTACTTTCAGCTTTGGAAACTCTGAACCGAGCTCTTTCCCCAGAGCAGGAAAATTGAGGTTTAGTTCACTTAACTTTTACTTAAAGTGGCGGGCACATGCGCATTGTGTTTTTTCGTTTCGCTAGTGTGATGAATCTTTTCTTTTCACAATAGTTATAAACTGATTAGTTTATAATTTCATTAAATCTACCTAGCCTTTCAGTTGAAAGGATATCTTGCTCCATCAAATCATCCTTAGTATTTTAAATATCGATTTCTATAACAATTTTGCATCGAATAAATAGAGTATCAGAGAAAAACGTGATATTTATTTAAACTGTTACGTTGTTATAACTTTTTAATTTTTTTTCTGTAATTTTGCGAAAGAAAAATGTTAGTGTTTTGCTACGAGACATCTTAATAATACTTTTCTGAAAACTGTTGAAGTCTTAAGTTACTGAAATTACATATTTAAGCTGAGTATATACCTGGGATTAAACAGCAACATTTTCGCTAAAATCGACCTACCGCAAGTACCACTTTATAGAATCGATTTTTCTCATTTTTTCGATGTTCTCCGAAGCAGTTTCAACGATTTCAATTAAACTCGGTGAATCACCGAGTAATTAAGTGGTCTTTAATATCATATAGCTTTTATCCTCATTCATAGCTCTTCAATGCCCGATTTTCAAAAAATCTTCCAGTAAAGTACCATTTTGTTTTGTTAATTTTGTTTATTTAAATAAATGCAGAAACAAAATTTATATTTGTTAATCCTATCTCGAGAAATCCTTACGATACGAACTTTTACAGCAATAGAAAAATAAAAATATTTTGTATATAATTTTCGTCAAATATGATCCTTTTTTTTTTTTTTTTGTTCGAAAATCACGAAGATAGCGATAACTTTAACACTAGCTCACTGGTGTTAAATGTGGACGCAGTTAAAAGTAGCTTAGTAAGTGAAAATGCGCGCACTGTACAAGATTTTTTCAAACGAGAATTATAATTGCACATAAATCATAACTTGATAACTGTTTATAATTTTATATCTATTTATTATTGTGAGACTTGGGCTCTAACCATAGAAAGCAGAATTGAGAGGTTAGAAACTCCTCTGTTCGATTACAGGGGCGACCTGGACCTTAACACATGGAGGGTAGGAGGTTAAGATTGACAGGACATGTGGCTGGAAGCAATCCATCAGGACGCCTCTACACAACAATGAATACCAGTATAGTAGATAAGAGACCACCTGAGAGGCTAAGAACCAGATGGATAGACAGAATCGACAAAGATGCGAAGGAGTGGCATGCGGCAAACTGGAAAGCAGTAGCCAAAAACAGGCAAGCGTGAAGAAGGCTAGGAGCCAACCGAAAAAAAAAATTATTACTATGACGATATAAACTTCCTACATTTTTAGAAACGATATGATCTTATTAATATTAATAAGATATTGGTAGGATTTATTTAGTCATAATCATTTTTATTTAAATTTATCAACACATCATTAGGAAAAAGTTACCAAAATACAACTGCATTCTTAAAAGCTAATTGAGAAAAATGCTGGCACACATAATTAAAGATTTAAAAATTCAAGTTACGTGTAAAATTAAAACCAGCATTGCTTAAACCAGCGTTGAATATTCATGTTAGCCACTCACCTTTCTTTCCAGCTACACAATGCTTCATCCTTCCAAAAATATTTAAGGTTATGTCAACTGCGTCATTTAGAAAAACAACCAACTTTGTGTTCGAATGTTAGCGAATGAGAGTTGTGTGATGCGTTCACCACTAATTTTTTTATGGTTACACCCTGCCTTGCCATAAGGCCTAAAGGGTTGACTTTTATGTCATGTTGGCCCCACGGAATGTAAAATTCGATCGCTCTCTCTCAGGTTATAATAGTTATAATCACTTCACGATCCTATACTAGAGGTATTCAAGATGTGTTAAATGTAAAATGTTTTTCCATGTTAAATGTATCATTAGTATCCAAGTATAGGATTCTGAGCAGCCTGAAAGTCATGTTACATTTTTAATGCATAAGAGCTCTTTGCATTTGTTGTGACTTCCTTTAGGTTTTCCTTGGAGACCTAGGGTAACCTCCATGTTCCCTCCTGGTATTGTAACATGTGTTGTTGTAATAAAAAAGTCCGTTAATGTACTTAGTGTTTTTTGCTTAATCCGAATAATCCACAATGATCGTTGATCATAAGGTTTAGTCCCTGAAGGCGTAATTCGTTTCAGGAACTAACAGCATTTTCTCCGAGGAACTTGTTTTATAACCTTTTCTTCTAAAACCTCTTGTTATTATTTACTCCTAAGTTTTGATTAAAGTAATTTACTTACAACATCTCTAAATTGATTAAAAAGTCGAAGTTGTGTAAAAGTTTGGTCACTGTGTGTATTATTGATCTTTTAACTTGCGAGTTAGAGAATCAAGATGAGCTAATTGAAAACTGTCATTTCATTATTTTAAAGGTCATCCATTGGTTTATTAATTATGAAAAATCCAAAACAATAATAACACAATCAAAACACAAACTACAAACAAGTAACCTAACACGACAATAAACAAAATGGTGACAAGCTCATGTTATATCGTTTTAACATGGTAAAAGAAGGATTTATTTCTCTATTTAACAGGTTTTAACATGTTAAACTAAAGATCAATAATACCCCTTATGTTAGCAACCTGCAGATAACATCCCCCTCTCCTCCGTCCATTCGGCAGCAATAAACAGGTTAGTAAAAAATAAATAAAGTTATTTATTTAATTTTGTATTGTATGTCTGGTCTCCTTTCTCGCCACCCCTGAAGAATATGGGAGGGGATGAAGATAAACGGAAATGAAAACCTAGTACCAATAATAATTTCCAAATGGCTATTCCTGTACAAAGTATATTGCGTAGTGTACAAACTTTATTGGCTATCGAACCAATATCATAAATATTTGATGAATTGTGAAGGAAGGGTATGAATATAATATCCAGCATGAAAGCACTCGCGGGGAAGTAAATGGCTCGTCTTTGGTCAAAAGCATAAATAATTAGTCGGTTATAGACATCGTGAAAGCACAATGGACTATTAAGGAAGCACAAGTTTATTATATGGGCATAAGGAGTTCGTACAACATGACCCTTTGGCTACTCTATACAAACAAATAATTACGAATTAAGTTTTTGTTTACCACTATCTCATCAAATATATTTAAAAAAAAATGTATTTATTGATATTTACAACTGCAGTTACATAAAATTACATCTAGTAAATTTGATTTAAGTTATAATGGAGTAATACAGACACGTAGAGAAACTACCTATTGGTAGCACTCTAATACTATTTCTACATTAGAAGGTCTCGAGGCCAACTTCTTTTCAGGCGCCTCGGAAGATTTTCAGGAATGGAAGAGGAAGCAAGGTAAGAAACTAGTGGGTTTGGCTGGTTAGGGAGTTTATAATAGAAGGATTGGTATTTGGATCGGGCTAGATCGGTTACATATGAAACATTAAGGTCTTCATGAACAATTTTATTTGTGTCAAAGTAAGCAGCATTGAGAATTTTATGAACATTTAAGGATTGTAAGGATTGGATACGGGAGGAATTCAAAGGTTTGTGGAGCTCCAAAGATCAACTATGTATGTTTAGATAGGGCTTATTTATAGTATTGTAGATCAGTTTTTTGGTATGGATTGGAAGCTTAGACCGTTTGTCTGATAAATGCTGTAATAGTCAGAATCGACGTGAAGTTTCTTGTCTTAGCAGTCTTGTGTGAGGATTCCAAGTTAGTTATTTGTCCAGATCTAATTGATTTGAATAAGGAGAATGCAGAGGTGTGATGGAGGAGAAGGCAGGTTAGAAACAAGCGGGTTTGGGCGGTTGGGAAGTTTATCATGGAAGGATTGGTATATGGTTCTGGCCATATCGGCAACATACGAGACATTGAGGTTTGAGGTCCTGATGGATGACTTGATCTGTGACAAAGTAAAAAGCATTTACGATTTCGGACTTTAATGATTATATACGGGATGTCGAATTCCTTGGTTTATTAGAGCCGTGAGTCAACCATGTGGGTTCTTGGGCCCACCAAGCCTCGATAAAGAGGGTATTCTCATTTGAGGAAAACTCTAGCGGTTGATTGTGTTCTTGAAAAAAATAGATCCTTTTATTACCGTTGTTCTAAAAACAGTACTTGCTTACAGTGTACAGAACCCCTGACCCATGATGGTCCGTTGCTATTAACATTATTTATTTTAAATGTAATAAACTGCTATACAAGATCCGTAAATTCCTACCCCCTACATATTACCCGTTCTTATCTCTCAGACAGGTTATTTCATGTAAATCACAACAGCGCTTATTCATCCCTGTTTCCTCAGTCTGCTGGTGTATCTCAGGGTAGTATCCTTGGTCCTATCCTTAATACAGTTTTTACAGCTGACATCACAACCTATCCTGACACTATTCTCACCACGTATGCCGAGGACATATGCCTATTGTCAGTGAATAATGATCCTTCCATTGTATCCCAATGCCTCCAATCCCACATCACCACCCTCGAAGAATGGTGCCAAAACTGGAGGATTAATATAAATTCCAATAAATCCCACCAAATCACATTTACCCTTCGTCGTAAACCTTCGTCTTGCCCTACAGTATCTTTTAATAATACCCCACACATTCCTGTTGAACAGATCCGTTACTTAGGACTTAATCTGGACAAATGACTGACATGGAATCCTCATACATGACTGAAAAGACAGGAAACTGCATGTGGATTCCGACTATTACAAGATTTACTAGACAAACGGTCCAAACTTCCAATCCATTACAAAAGACTGATCTACATGTCTATTATAAGGCCTATTTGGACATACGGAGTTGAGCTTTGGGGCTCCACTAAACCATCTAATTCTTCTCGAATCCAATCCTTACAGTCCAAAATCCTTCGTAAAATCCTTAATGATCCTTACTTTGTCACAAATCAAATCATCCATCAGGACCTCAATGTCCCCTATGTTGCC
>NW_027115494.1:574737-576240 GCF_000696795.3 Halyomorpha halys | reverse complement strand
TGGTTAGGGAGTTTATGATGGAAGGATTGGTATTTGGTTCGGGCTAGATCGGTTACATATGAAACATTAAGGTCTTCATGAACAATTTTATTTGTGACAAAGTAAGGAGCATTGAGAATTTTATGAACATTTACGGATTGTAAGGATTGGATACGAGAGGAATTCGAAGGTTTGTGGAGCTCCAAAGATCAACTCCGTTTGTTCAGATAGGGCTTATTTTTTAGTATTATAGATCAGTTTTTTGGTATAGATTGGAAGTTTAGACCGTTTGTCTAATAAATGCTGTAATAGTCGGAATCGACGTGAAGTTTCTTGTCTTAGCAGTCTTGTGTGAGGATTCCAAGTTAGTCATTTGTCCAGATCTAATTGATTTGAATAAGGAGAATGCAGAAATGGTCTATGATGTAATAGAGGAGAAGTTTATCATGGAAGGATTAGCATCTGGTTCTGGCCAAATCGGCAACATAGGGGACATTGAGGTCCTGATAGATGACTTGATCTGTGACAAAGTAAAAAGCATTAAGGATTTCGGACTTTAATGATTATTTTCCTTGGTTTATTAGAGCCGTGAGTCAACCATGTGGGTTCTTGGGCCCACCAAGCCTCGATAAAGTGGGTATTCTCATTTGAGGAAAACTCAGGGGGTTGATTGTGATCTTGAAAAAAAAAAAAAAAGATCCTTTTATTACAGTTGTTCTAAAAACAGTACTTGCTTACAGTGTACAGAACCCCTGACCCTTCATGGTCTGTAGCTGTTAACATTATTTATTTTAAATGTAATAAACTGCTATACAAGATCCGTAAATTCCTACCCCCTACATATTATCTCATTATCCGTTCTTATCTCTCAGACAGGTTATTTCATGTAAATCACAACAGCGCTTGTTCATCCCTGTTTCCTCAGTCTGCTGGTGTATCTCAGGACAGTATCCTTGGTCCTATCCTTAATACAGTTTTTACAGCTGACATCCCAACCTATCCTGACACTATTCTCACCACGTATGCCGAGGACATATGCCTATTGTCAGTGAATAATGATCCTTCCATTGTATCCCAATCCCTCCAATCCCACATCACCACCCTCGAAGAATGGGGCCAAAACTGGAGGATTAATATAAATTCCAATAAATCCCACCAAATCACATTTACCCTTCGTCGTAAACCTTCGTCTTGCCCTATAGTATCTTTTAATAATACCCCACACATTCCTGTTGAACAGATCCGTTACTTAGGACTAAATCTGGACAAATGACTGACATGGAATCCTCATACAAGACTGAAAAGACAGGAAGCTGCACGTGGATTCCGACTATTACAACATTTATTAGACAAACGGTCCAAACTTCCAATCCATTACAAAAGACTGATCTATATGACTATTATAAGGCCTCTTTGGACATACGAACTTGAGCTATGGGGCTCCACTAAACCATTTAATTCCTCTCGAATCCAATCCTTACAGTCCAAAATCCTTCGTAAAATCCTTAATGCTCCTTACTTTGT
>NW_027115494.1:569612-573711 GCF_000696795.3 Halyomorpha halys | reverse complement strand
GGCGGAAGTATATTTTCTGTAAAAATAAATAAAGACATAAATGACTAAAACGGCACAAAGCATTTAGGGAAATGCGGTGCAAATAAACCAACAACCTTAAAAGTGTGGAGGTCACGTTTTCTAGCTTTCCTATTTTTCAACGGTTGAATGGTTTGACCCACTGAGCCAAGGCACTGATGCACTCTTAGAAATCAATGGGTCGTTTCAAGGCGGTCCTTGCATTCCAAATTAATATTTCAGTTCTCTACCGTGTCGAAAGAATTTCAGTCCATTAGAAGGCAGCTTAGAAGTTATGATTTCTACCACAGTAAGTATTGAGTTACTGAGTATAATTCGTTTTCAATGACGAAATCAATGACAGTACTGTCAAACTAGGTATAATAATAATAATAGTAATAATCAATAAAGCATATTACAGGAGGGTGTACAGTGCTAGTAGGTACTGAATATCTCCCGAGGCACAATAATGTGGCGATAAATTTCCGTAAGGCTTTAGTGAAGAAATTTAGCATAATGGAGTTTAATCCAAGTTAGATACTTCAAGCTTTATTTGGACGAATCCTTTATACATTATCAGCAAACATTCAATGCATCTACCGAGCATTCTACCGGTGTCTAGAGAGAGAGAGAGAGAGAGAGAGAGAAAGAAATGGTTTATTCATTCATGCTGCCCAACTACATCGGGTTTCCACATTACACAGCATACTAATCAATCCGTGATCGGACATATATAAATTACATATTTTAACATGATATAATAAAGTAGAAAGAAAACATTTTTTTTTTCTTTTTTCTCACAGTTTTCTTTTACAATCAGTTCTACTCACTGAACACTAATATTTCAATTTATTCCTTTTTTTCTTTCCCCTTCTTGTCCCTTCTATTTCACAATTTTTGTTTCATTTTATCGACAAATTCACTCTCCCGAATTCCCTATCTCAGATCCTCCCCCCCTATCTCAGATCCTCCCCAGTGACCCGCCAAACAAACTCACCATTAGACAGCGATGTGAAATCAAACCAGAGAAATACTAGTCATAGCAGTAGATCAGTTTACAGTAAAACAAACAAATAAATACATTTTACCAAAACAAAACTAATACATAGATTTAAAGGAAACTATAATAAAAAAAATTGGTTAAAAGAAATACTAGATTGGATACCTAAGTCAAACAATTTTTTATTTTTTTATTTATTTAATGTAATTTACAACTGTACAAATAATACAAGATGAAGATACAGGATGAAAGATTAAGAATTAATGGGTTAGGATGGTTAAGGATTTTGGAATGAAAAGACGCATGTTTGTTTTGGGTCAAATCTGGAACGAATGGGATGTTGAAGTCTTTGTGAATGAGTTTATTTGTAACGTAATAAGGAGCATCAAGGATTTTACGTAGGATTTTGGATTGTAAGGATTGGATGCGGGAAGAATTTGATGGTTTGGTGGAGTCCCAGAGCTCAATTCCATATGTCCAAATTGGTCTGATTATCGTAGTGTATACTAATTTTTTGTTGTGAATGGGAAGTTTAGAGCGTTTATCAAGTGTTGTAGCAATAGGAATCTACGAGCAGTTTCTTGTCGTTTCAGTCTTGTGTGTGGATTCCAAGTAAGTCTCTTGTCAAGATGGAGTCCTAAGTATCGAATCTGTTCAACAGGCGAAGTCAAAGAAAAAAAAAAAAGATAAATAAATAATAATTAATAATAAAATAATTTAATGAATACATAAGTTAAAACACACAAATCAGCAGGTCCACCTACTAAAATCCAAATAATTCTCTAGGAAATAAATTTCATTACAATTTTTTAAATATAGTTAGTGTTTTCTTTATCAATCGCCAAAAAGTGTCAACAATTAGTTTCCTTTGGCAATAGAAAACAACAGTAATATGTGGAGATTCCGTAATCAAACTAAATGGTCCTGAAAGGACATCTACAATTATAATGACAGTAACAGTTATAACGTCAGGGGAACGTCACGAACATCCTGATACTGTCAGACCGACTGATACTTATATACCATGCGATACCATACAATAAGAACATTTTTCAATGAAAAATTCGATTCGTATTAAACAGAAAGCTTATTTTTCCATTATTTCACCATTTGTTGGTAATCCATCAGTCTTTCTTCAACACGTTCAATCAGGATGTACATCTTCAGTTTTATTGTCATTCTGACTGAAGAACGACCCATCACCGACTAATTTATATTTTTATATTACTCAAATAAGAAATCTTATTCTACTTTATAAAAAAAAAAAAAAAATTAAATTAAATTAAAGATTAATATTCACATTAACCTTGGACGAAGCTGAAGGAGCAGGGTTATAAATATGTGATGTAAACTGTATGAATGGCAGGATATTCCAGAATGGAGCTCGCATAAATAGCAGTTTAGATTAAATCTAGTTTTACGCTGATTTCCTTGTTAACACTTTGACAGCGGCGGTTTCCCTGGAAAAACTTTAGAAGCACGATTTTTTTTTTTTTTAACAATATTTGTTCTTTTAATTTAAATAAGCATTATATAATGAATAAAATGTACTATTTAAACAATTAAAGTTTAAATGCCTGTTTTTTTAACTATAACGACACTGTGTCATTAGCGAATATCACTGGATGAAGCAATCAGGACATGCATAAATATTTTGCGATTTACTGAATAAGGTCTCTGGGAAGTTATTGTACAAAACCCCTATTTTCTATAAGACATTTGAACAACTCGAAATAATCCAAAATAATTTTTTTTAGGTACATAAAAACATTCCCTTTGGGCATGTATAAAATGTTAATGAAAGTGTGTAAAATAAAATAATACTTAGTTAAATCAATTTTCAATACTTCAAAAAATGAATTAGAATTAATTCTATAAAAAAAAAAATTAAAGGAGTGTAAAAATTCTTAAAAGGTGGTAGAATCCGATCATAGCTAGTGGAAGCTAGGGCAGCACTAAACACGGTGAAAGGACAATCCGAGGTAAAAGAGAAGTGCTCTTCCCACCACTCCGAACGCATGATAGAAAAGTGGCTTTCCTTGACGAGAGCTTATATGTGATAATACGATAATATATCGTCGAACAAAGTCAGGTTGTATCGTTCTGAGATATACGGGCGGCGCCGGTTCGAATCTGGTCTGGGGACGTTGAGTTTTTCATTAAGTGGCGGTCCCACCAAATGAAAACTTGACCTCTCACCATGGTGAGGTAACTAAGAAAACATCACCTTCGCTGTGGTTTGCCGTAAAAAAAAATCGTTTATTCTTATTTGAAACAAATTATTAAATAAATTTTATTATTTAAATAGTTGTTTAGTAAATTTTATTTTATTTTTCTATTTATTTATTTATTGATATTTACAACTGTACATTATAATACATTTATTAAATTTTTTTTCAGAATAAGCTTTTAAAAAAGTTATCAATGAACACATTATTTGCTAAACTAAACTTCATTCATTCAATCAAATATTTGGTCTTTGATATTATTTACTTCTATAAACACTTGTTAATTTTATTTTGCTCGCTAATTGGTAACCATATTGTAGTCCTGATGAAGCCCTCGCGGGGGGAAATGTTGATAACTAATAAATAGTTTTTTCTCCAAATTTGTGAAAATTTTATAACCGCCACCCACACCGTATCCCTACAATTAATTACATTCTGTCAACTAATGATCTTCCAATTATTTTCTATAATATATTATTGTGTACTACAAGTATAATATAATTATAATGCTATTAAAACTAAGTGTGATAAAAATGAGTTATGCACATTTGCTTTCAAAAGCTCTTTAGAATTATCAGTTACGAAGGTAAAATGGATAATAAAATAAACTTGAATGAAAACCACTTAAATCTTTTTTCACAAAACACAACTTTTGTTTGTCAGGTTCAGGTTCAGCTTTTAGGTGTTTGGAGAAACCTTTTAGTTTTAAATCAATAAATTTGAGAAATATGAAATTTTCACTATTTTTTTTAATGACATAATAATTTATATTTTCAATAAGAGACTTACTTGGAATCCACACACAAGACTGAAACGACAAGAAACTGCTCGTAGATTCCGATTGCTACAACACTTACTTGACAAACGCTCTAAA
>NW_027115494.1:566404-569140 GCF_000696795.3 Halyomorpha halys | reverse complement strand
AACATACTACATATTTACCTATTGTATTATTTTGTACAGTTGTAAATTACAATAAATAAATAATTTAAAAAATAAAAATAAAATATTTTCAATAAATAAATAAAACAATCTTATTTATTATTTACATATGACAATTATGGTCTGAACTTGATTTAATTTTACGGCCGATAATGCGAAGGCAGGACTGAAAGCCTGCCTCAAGGTGCTTAGCATATTGTTTGTACTTTCCTTGTTATTAGCACCGGTTTCAATGACGTTGATGTAATGATGGAGATCTTGTCGACAAACTAGTACTCGTCTCTTCTTGTTATTTCAACATTTACCAGACAAACGCATCAAAGTTTATAACTCTTTTTCGGACGTGTAAAACTTCAGCAAAAGAGATACACTAAATAAATTAAGTCCTTCTGTATCCAATTATAACTACACATAATTCTGAACTTGTTAATTATAGTATCGCCACCTCTAATAAATTAAATTATAAAAATAAACGTGTTTATGCAAACAAAACTAATTTCATTTATTTCTAACTAAAAACTAACAATATCTAATAAACTTTGAGAAAATGTATCTTTTTCTTTAAATTGAGTACGGTGGTTGATATCATATCTTCCACATAGGAGCGCGGAATGTATTGCACGGGAGTCTTGCTCGATGTTGAACAAGCTTTTGATCGAGTCTGGCATCCAGGTCTGCTCTATAAACTCGTCAATTCCTAATCCCCTACATATTTCCTTATAATCCGCTCCTACCTCTCTGATAGAACCTTTAAAGTAAATCATAACCTAGCCTACTCATCTCTCTTTTCTCAGTCTGCCGGTGTTCCTCAAGGTAGTATCTTAGGTCCCATTCTTTATACGGTTTATACAGCTGACATCCCAACCCACCCTAACACAGTCCTAACAACATACGCTGATGATACATGTATACTTTCTGTAAACAACGACCCAACTAATGCATCACAAACACTGCAGGCACACATAACATCTATTGAAGAATGGTGTCAAAACTGGAGAATCAAAATAAATCCTGACAAATCATATCAAATCAGCTTTACTCTCCGTCATAAACCTCTACCCTCCTGTTCTACAGTATCCTTTCTAAATACTCCACTAACGCCTGTTGAACAGATACGATAATTAGGACTCCATCTTGACAAGAGACTTACTTGGAATCCACACAAGAAACTGCTCGTAGATTCCGATTGCTACAACACTTGTATTGATTATTTGAATGAAAAATGTATATAATTACTAGTCAAAATTGATAAGTCTGCAGTAGGGGGAATAAAAAATGGCAGCTGTTTGAAAACCTTAAAAAAAATTTTAATTTTGAAGCTCTATATCTTTAAAATTGCTAACAACACTAGAAAACCTAAGATAACCCCTTGTAGAGTTGGTTTTGTTACGTCAGTTCCTAGGTACCTCTATGTTTTGTCAGTAACAGTGGCTCCTACTGTAGATATTATTCTCAACTGAAAAATCATTAAACCTTTTGTTTTTTTTCGGCCAAGACTCCCATTGGAGTCCTATACTGCCTAACTATGGTTGGGGTTCAAAGTTTTTCATTTTTGGGACCGCCATTCGATTCGAACCGGCACCACCAATAGACATCAAATTGGTAAGACTGTGTCTTAACCACTGAGCTACTGGCGGCCCCATTAAACTTTTAAATATACAGTGAAAAGGTAATTTTTAGAAAAAGAAATATTAAAAAAATTAGGGTGCCAAAAAACAAAGAAGATAGAATTAGTGATGAAGCTATACTGACCCATAGTGGGCTCATATTTTTTTTTTCTTTAATTCTATAAATTTAACTTTTTTTAAAATAACGGGGAAGGTTATTTGCAGGTAACCAACCTATACCTACCATGCTAAAGGGTCAGGTTTTCATTTCGTGGGACCGCCATGAAATAAAATTTAACCCCCCAGGTAGAATCAGAACCGGTGCAACTACAGTAACGAGGCAGAAAAGGTTGACGCTTTAATTCCCTCGGCCTCGAACGGCCCCTTATAACCTTAATTAACTAATGTAAAGTAATTTTTTTTTTTACAAGTTCAAATACTACACCAAAAATTCATTCGGATTTTTTTTTAAAAGTTAGTAGAAAAAAAAAAAAGAAAAAATTTTTCTCCCACAATCAGGTTTTGTGCAACAATGTTTTCAATCAAAATTTAATTTATCTGCAAGGGATGCCCTCATAATGAATTTCTGAAACTTCATATATTGAATTTTTATTGAAAAATCCATATATATTTATTTATTTAAAAGTCATTAGAATTTAATATGTGTAAATCCAAGTCCGGGATACATTTCAATACATTTCAAAGATTCTACAGTTAATTTAGTTTTTCCACTTCGGTATTTAGGACTCTGAAAGGAACCAGATGAGGCCCTGATGTTTAATTCAGAACTGAAGAACTGACGTGGAGAAAAGGATAAAATCACCTATAGGCCAAATGTGGTTTGAGAATATAGATGAATCTTACTAAAATTTTTATCAGTTGTTTTAATCTGATACCTATAGCTGCAGGCAAACTGGTAATTGGGAGATTCTACAAGGAGATGTCTGGTATATACGAGAATGGATTGAGCGGCAAGTGGACAAAGCGACTGCTTTTTAGCGTTAGTAAATAAATTACCTTAACTTAAGGATTTTAGATAAGACCGAAAAGTACCAAACAAATTCTTGATACAATAACAGTTCTAAAAGACCCTTTTAAAAATTTTATTTGA
>NW_027115494.1:564397-566354 GCF_000696795.3 Halyomorpha halys | reverse complement strand
TAGGACTCTGAAAGGAACCAGATGAGGCCCTGATGTTTAATTCAGAACTGAAGAACTGACGTGGAGAAAAGGATAAAATCACCTATAGGCCAAATGTGGTTTGAGAATATAGATGAATCTTACTAAAATTTTTATCAGTTGTTTTAATCTGATACCTATAGCTGCAGGCAAACTGGTAATTGGGAGATTCTACAAGGAGATGTCTGGTATATACGAGAATGGATTGAGCGGCAAGTGGACAAAGCGACTGCTTTTTAGCGTTAGTAAATAAATTACCTTAACTTAAGGATTTTAGATAAGACCGAAAAGTACCAAACAAATTCTTGATACAATAACAGTTCTAAAAGACCCTTTTAAAAATTTTATTTGACCATTTTAATTTTAAGGAATAATATACGTTCATATGGAACGTTCTTGGTTATTGATATTCGCATCGAATTTATTATTATTTTTATTTTTAGGCATCAACCACCGAACTATTTAAAACCTAGTACAAGAGCCGGGAAGAAAAAAAGGCAGTTATTTCAGCCCAATTTTTAATTACTTTAATGAAAACTATGTATAATACTAGTCAAAACTGATGAGTCTGCCAAGGTGGGGGGAATAAAAAATGGTGGTTGTTTCAAACCATTAAAAAAACATTAATTTTTCATTCGGAGCTCTATATCTTAAAAACTTCCAACAACACTAGAAAATATAAAATAACATTATTTAAACAAGAGTAAATTTGCTAAAATATGAGCCATAATAGAGCTATTTACGTTCAATAGTTCTCGAGATATAGCCTTTTAAAAAGCAACATTTCATAAAATGTACTGAAATATCAGTAGTTAGTGAATCTATTTTGAGAAATCTATATCTTAATAACTATTCGACGTACAGATGTCTATTAGCACTCAAATTAAACCTTATTTAATGAGCTATAAAGTAGTTTATGTATGACCTTTACCTTCGTATAAATATTAGTTTTCATTATATTTGCTAAAATAAATTGATTTATAGTTGTTCGGACAATAAGTTTGATTTATGAAAAACTTTATTTCAGAAACCATAAGACGTACAGATGTCTGCCAGCGCTCAAATTAAAGCTAGTAAATGTGCTATAAAGTAGTTAATAATGTTTATTTTTGTAGAAATAGTAATTTTTATTCTCATAAGACGCACATTTGTCTGCCAGCACTCAAAATAAAGGAAATTGAACTTACTATAAAGTAGTTAATGACACTTATCATCGTAGAGGTAGTAGTTTTTATGATATTCACATATGAATATAAATTTAGCAAGTGAAAATTTGTGCGAATAACTATAAATCAATTTATTTACGAAATTTCATGAAAACTACTACTTCTAGGGAAATAAACATCATTAGCCCATTAAACTAGCTTTAATTTGAGTGCTGATTGACATCTGTACGTCGAATGGTTTTTGAGATATTGATTTTTCAAAATAAATTCACTAACTATTGATCTTTCAGTACGTTCCATACAACGTTTTTATGAAATGTTGCTTTTTAGAAAGCTATATCTCGAGAAATATTTAACATAAATAACTGTATTAGGGCTCATATTTTAGCAAATTTACTGTAAATGACGTTCTCTTAGGTTTTCTTGTGTTGTTGCTACTTCTTAAGATATAGTACTCCATACATTTCATAAAAATATATAAGAAGATGGTCAGGGTTGCGGTCAAAAGTGAAACAAAAATAGTTTCACTTAGTATTCTGTTCAACCGATTCCTTGGAGCAGCCCTTATGAAGCCCTGCAAAGTGGGGCGAAACGTAGGAAAATAAATAGTTGTAAACTATTTCTGTTTCACTTTTGACCGCAACCCTGACCATCTTCTTATATATCAATTTTTACGGTCAACTATATATACATATATTTCATAAAAATGTTTTTAAGTGGCTATATCTCGAGAACTATTGGACGTAAATAGCTCTACTAGGGCTAATATTTCA
>NW_027115494.1:557445-559937 GCF_000696795.3 Halyomorpha halys | reverse complement strand
ATAAAAAATGGTGGTTGTTTCAAACCATAAAAAAAAACATTAATTTTTCATTCGGAGCTCTATATCTTAAAAACTACCAACAACACTAGAAAATATAAAATAACATTATTTAAACAAGAGTAAATTTGCTAAAATATGAGCCATAATAGAGCTATTTACGTTGAATAGCTCTCGAGATATAGCCTTTTAAAAAGCAACATTTCATGAAATGTACTGAAATATCAGTAGTTAGTGAATCTATTTTGAGAAATCTATATCTTAATAACCATTCGACGTACAGATGTCTATTAGCACTCAAATTAAAGCTAGTTTAATGAGCTATAAAGTAGTCTATGACCTCTACCTTCGTAGAATTAGTAGTTTTCATGATATTTGATAAAAGAAATTAATTTATAGTTGTTCGGACAATAAGTTTGATTTATGAAAAACTTTATGTCAGAAACCATTGGATGTACAGATGTCTGACAGCACTCAAATTAAAGCTAGAAAATGTGCCATAATGTAGTTAATGATGTTTATCTTTGTAGAAGTAGTAATTTTTATGATATTTGAAAAAATAAACTCACAAAATGATAATTTCTAGTTGTTCGTATAAGATGTTTAGTTTTTGAAAAAATATATCTCTAGACTCATTAGACGCACATTTGTCTGCCAGCACTCAAAATAAAGGAAATTTAACTTACTATAAAGTAGTTTATTACACTTATCTTGTCCGAATAACTATAAATCAATTTATTTACGAAATTTCATGAAAATTACTACTCCTACGAAGGTAAACATCGGAAAATACTTTATAGCTCATTAAACTAGCTCTAATTTGAGTGCTAATAGATATCTGTACGTCAAATGGTTTTTGAGATATTGATTTTTCAAAATGAATTCAATAATTACTGATCTTTCAGTACGTTCCATACTATATTTATATGAAATGTTGCTTTTTAAAAAGCTATATCTCGAGACCTATTTAGCGTAAATAACTGCTCATATTTTAGGAAATGTACTTTAAATGGGGTTCTCTTAGTTTTTCTTGTGTTTTTGCTACTTTTTAAGATATAGAACTCCGAATGAAAAATTATTTTTTTTTTCGCTTTGAGACAGCCGCCATTTTTTATTCCTCCTACCTATACTTGGCAGACTCATTAATTTTGACTAGTAATTATACATAGTTTTCATTAAAGTAATCAAAAATTGGGGTGAGATAACTGCCTTTTTTCCTCTCTTGGGCTCTTGTACTATAATCTTTACCACCTCGATCCACCAATGAGTTTTGAAACCTTGAGTTTTGAAATCCATACTCTGAGTTTTCAAACTTCTCACCTTTTTTAATGTATTTTATTGAAGTTGCAGTAAGAATTTAGGAATCGAAATTGGGATTCATCTCTTCTCTATGAAAGAGGGTTTCATACCGTTTTTCAAGTTGAGGCTTTTTAAATATTGCTCGCTTTAACTATCTTAACATTTCATCTTACCGTTTTAAGCTAATATTTGAAAAGTGATAGAGGACCGTCGCTCCCCGGGGGTCTTAGCGGGGCGGGTCCGGCGGTGTAAGATTGCTTTTTTTTTTTTAATTTTATGATCTCCTTTGTTTTGATATCTCATTCGTCAAAATCTATCCTGCTATCCTTAAAACCAGAAAAGGGTTCTCTACTGTATGATATATCTTTACAATAAATACAAATACATTCTCTTATATTTTAAATTGAAATTGACCTTGTAGAGTTTGATTGGTAAGATTCGGTATATTTTAACGTCCTTTTTGATACCATTTAAATTTAATATCGAGTTGAAATGCTAGGAGCTACCAAAGATTTTAATAATTTTTATGCTAGATAATTGACATTATATCTTTATATATAAAAGTGTATGGTCGAATCTTTTTCTACAATAAACTTCTGAATTACCGGACTGATTTACTTGTAGTTTTTTTTAAAATGTTATCTGGCGCCATGAGAAGGTTTAAAGATACTGAACTCACATAATTCTCCAGTACAAAAAAAATCATGAACAGAATTAAGCATTTTTGGTTTGTAGCTCAG
Organism: Halyomorpha halys; assembly: GCF_000696795.3. Classification (NCBI taxonomy): domain Eukaryota; kingdom Metazoa; phylum Arthropoda; class Insecta; order Hemiptera; family Pentatomidae; genus Halyomorpha; species Halyomorpha halys. The sequence goes on along the minus strand of NW_027115494.1, from coordinate 557,901 downwards.
AAAGCATACATTTTTGTCCCTCTAATTATATACCAATCGATTCATCTTTTCCGAAGAACAAGAAAAAAATATTACAGATCCCATTAAACGATATTATATTCACAAAAAAATATAAAAATATAATGTACCTTAGGGTAAAGTAGGTCATCAATTTTTTTTTTTAAGGAAAAAGCAAATCATATTCGTTTTTAGCGTCGTCTCACCCCCCCCCCCCTAAATACCATTTTTCAAGGCAATTTAAAATTAGAAATTTTTCACCTTGATTTATTTTTTTCCATTGTTTATAAAATCTTTGTATCCGATTCCTATGTTGAAAGAACCGATGGAAAACTGAATGCTTCAGCCTTGGTTAGTAAAATTTATTTTATTTTATTTTATTTATTTGTTGATATATACAACTGTATAAAAAAATACAACCAGTAAATTTGATCATAATGACATAATGATATGATACAG
>NW_027115494.1:555451-557221 GCF_000696795.3 Halyomorpha halys | reverse complement strand
AAAAAAAATCATGAACAGAATTAAGCATTTTTGGTTTGTAGCTCAGAAAGCATACTTTTTTTTTCTCCGTTATTATATACCAATCGATTCGTCTTTTTCCGAACAATAAGAAAAAAATATCATAGATCCCATTAAACGATATTATATTCACAAAAAATTATAAAAACATAATGTGCCTTAGGGTAAAGTAGGTCATCAATTACTTTTTTTTTAAAGGAAAAAGCAAATTATATTCGTTTTTAGCGTCGTCTCAACCCCCTCCCCTAAATACCATTTTTCAAGGCAATTTAAAATTATAAATTTTTCACCTTGATTTATTTTTTTCCATTGTTCATAAAATCTTTTTATCTTTTTATCCGATTACTACGTTGAAAGAACCGATTTTTGCCTGCTAGATGGCACAGTAAGAATTACAGCTTGTAACTCCCTTCCACTTAAAAATATCGATAAGTTGCAGCCGTTTCATAGTGAAGACATAAAAATGAATTATTTTGAGTTGTGACTTCTTCCAAACCGACGATATATCATGGATTTGTGAATAATACCTGCGTAATGAAAAAAAAAATTCGTTTTCGGTTTCAGCAAAAAACATGAAACTCAGTTAAAATCATCAAATCAAATATTAGTTTGTAGACGTGTATCGAATAAATAAAAAAAACAAATTTTTAAATTTAAGACCTCTAGGTTTCACTTTTACCTTGAACTGGTTTTTGTTTTTTCTCAACTGTTTGGCTGAGTTTTATTGAAACTTTTTTGTATTGGCTAGAAATTTCACCATTCAGGACCCTCAATTTTCCGGATCTGATGTGAGGTGTTCATGGGATCTTTCAAACTTTTAGAAGATTGTGTTATTGAAAGTTTTTTCAAGTCAAGGGTAAAGATAGAAGGAGGAAATCATAAGTAAGGATGGGATTTTTAGGTGATAAAAAAGTCGGAATATGTGCATAAAGTGTATATATTTTTTACTTAAATGTGCTATAAAAACATAGAAATATTTAATGTAAAAAATTCAAAAATGCGTATATTCAACTTTAAAATAAAGAAAACAATTTTTTAATCTGTTAAAAAAAATTAGTGTTTATTCTAATTCACCATCTACATCATTTTCATCAATAAATTTGTAAGATGCATATTTAAAAAAAAAAAAAGTTTACACGTTAACAAATATGTATCAAAATCGATTTGTATCTAAGATCGAGTTCCGCAACCATAGACGTACTAGGTAGGTGCGTTAAGTACTTAAAAACAGAAAAATCTCAAGAACAGAACTGAGCAATCTTCTTATATTCTCCTTCAACATAGATACTAATAATAATTTTTATTTCGGTGATCCCTGCGTTTTTTTTTTTTTCGAAATTCTCTGAAGAATATTTTTTCGAGTATTTAGGTTGGACTCTTGAAAATAATTGAGAATTATGTGTGTCGTATTTTTTATCTATAAATAGATGTTTTTCTCGTTAAAAAAAAAAATCATTTCTAATAAATAAAAAATAAGTTACTAGTAAATGAATAAAAAACTTGTGTACTTTAAAAAAAATATGTAAAAAAAATTTCTAAGAGCTATAAAAACATCCTTCAAATTTATCTATATTTTATTTATTAATTGGAGGACGTTTTTTTTTCCTCTCTCAAACCTCATTCTTAGTATTTGACCGCTCTAATGATCGATAAGCTATATTTCATCAAATTATAAATTATTGTCATTTTAATCAAAACATCACTGTAATCAAAATTGGAATCAGCAAGATAGAATACTTTAGTGATATTTTA
>NW_027115494.1:554982-555359 GCF_000696795.3 Halyomorpha halys | reverse complement strand
GAAATGTCAGACATTAAATAGTTAAAACTATTTGTTCTTTTTTGACCGCAACCCTGACCATCTTCATATATTTAAGTTTTATGGGCAACTATATATATATATATAACAATTTATAATTTGACGAAATATAATTGATCGACGAGGTGTCCAACTTAAATGGAATTGGGTTACAATAAACAAAATACAGTCCGAAATGTCATCTAAGGAATATATAAAAGATTGATAAGTTTTAAGGATGTTTGTGAAAATAAGGGAAAAAAATTGGAAATATGGATTCAATTATGTACTTATGAGGAAAATATGTAAAAGTGGTGTAATATAAAAAAAAAAAAAGAATAATAATATTTTTTTAAATAGCACGAAATCTTCCTGAAAGG
>NW_027115494.1:551621-554347 GCF_000696795.3 Halyomorpha halys | reverse complement strand
CTGTTCCGGCCAAGACTCCCATTGGAGTCCTATTCTGCCTAACCATGGTTGGGGGGGTCAAAGTTCTTCATTTTGTGGGACCGCCACTCAATGAAAAAAGTCAACGTCCCATGCCGGATTCAAACCGGCACCCCCAATAAACATCAAATTGGTAAGTCTGTGTCTTAACCACTGAGCTATGGGCGGCCCAAAATAATCTTTATAAACTACATTATGGTCCATTTAACGAGATTCAAATTTAGCCCTAATAGAACTCTTAACATTCAATAAATCAATAAAAAAAAATAAAAGAAATAAATCAATAAAATAAAGAGCCTTTTGGAGAGAATTGAAAAAAATGTAAAAAATCTATACTATAAAGCGATTCTTTCAGTAAGTCGATTTTAGAGAGATGAAAGATGCCGTCAGATCCCATTTTTTTTTTTTTTTTTTTTCGCACCCTCCATTAATAAGGAAAAGGAAAGTAGGGTACATGCAAAAATGTTTAGGTTGACAATGGACATAGTTTAAATCATATAAATAAATAAATGTTTACAATTTTATAAACTTTTATATACAGCGATACATACGTAGCTGGCCTGCCGCGAAGACGACGAAGATGGAGATACAAGCAACGAGAAACATCTTAAACTGATGGACCCGCTACAGTGCGGTTGGCTTATATTGGCTTCCAGTGACGTCAGCTCTTCCCCTACCACCGTCTGTGGGGGTCCTCCGGGTCTGGAAGAGTGTCTGTCAAGTCTGCAAACTGGAAATCCAACACAGTCTGGCGGATGAATATGTTCAGGAGAATATTTCCTTGGGGAAATAATCATCTCTCTGAATAAGAGGGTTCAAAAAAAATTATCGAACTTTTCAAAAAGTTTTCAGTTTATCTGTTTCAAATTGAGCACTAATAAAACTCGTTACGATCAATATTTATCGAGATACAGGATTTTTAGACCAATATTTTTTTCATAGAATACGAGAGAAAAAATATTTTGTAAATTTATTTTGGCAAATATCATGAAAACTACTATTTTTAGAAAATAATCTTTTTTTTTTTCTGTTCCGGCCAAGACTCCCTTGCCTAACCATGGTTGGGGTCAAAGTTCTTCATTTTGTGGGCCCGCTACTCAATGAAAAAAGTCAACGTCCCATGCCGGATTCGAACCGGCACCCCCAATAAACATCAAATTGGTAAGTCTGTGTCTTAACCACTGAGCTATGGGCGGCCTAAAATAATCTTTATAAACTACTTTATGGTCCATTTAATGAGATTCAAATTTAGCCCTAATAGAACTCTTAACACTCAATAAATCAATAAAAAAAAAAGAAAAGAAATAAATCAATAAAATAAAGAGCCGTTTTGGAGGAAATTGAAAAAATGGGAAAAATCGATACTGCAAAACGGTTCTTTTGAAACTCAGGTTCTAATTTGTTTATGAAGGTGTAGCGTTTACTATTGTGTTTGTTTAGGTGTAGTTTAGGTGGTTCAAGTTGAAGTGCAATTTTTTAAAAAAAATGGAAGCCCCCCCCCCCCAGCAATTCAAAAATTGTGAGCAAAAAAAATTTATTTTTTGATTACTATGAAAATTATTATCTAGGAGTTTTTTGAGTTCCGGAGAACGAATATCAAAATTGTTTCTACATAAAAAAATACTATGTCCCACTGCACTGTTCTTTTTTTTTTGGAATATGTGGGTAATATGCTATTTGTTTTCGGTTGTAAAATAACAAAAAATATTGTCAATTGTATTAAATGAGCTAATATGCATACCATATCACAAAAATCAAAATTCGGCTTCTATATAGTAGGCAAACAACTTTTTTTGAGAGAGAAACATATTTAAAAAAAAAAATTAACCTGGGTAAGATACCTATTAACACCATTGAAACAATTCAAACAGACTGCAGTTACGAAATGAACTAGGTAAAGTAGTTTTTTTTTTTTTTGTAAAATCTTTAATTAAAAGTTTTTAGGGGAAGCAAAAATAGAATCTGAATAGCTTTATCTGAAAAAAAACAAAAACATTTTTTTTCCCTATTTTGTAGGAAGTTATTTTTATTATTACACATTTTAACATTTAAATAATTTCTTAAAATATGAAAATTAGGCTATTACTGATACGTAGATAATAAAAGATTAATTGAGTGGCGGTCCCACAAAATGAAGAACTTTGACCCCCAACCATGGTTTGGTCCTATAGGCAGAGTCCTATACTGCCTAACTATGGTTGGGGGTCAAGTTTTTCATTTTTTAGGACCACCACTCAATGAAAAAGGTTAACGGCGTACAAGGCCGGTTCGAACCGACACTGGCAGCAGATCTCAGGCTGGTAAGAATGCGCCTAACAAACTGAGCTATGAGCGGCCCTATGATTTTAATTTTTTATAACATAAATGCATGAACTAGTCTGATTTTCATGCTTTTTTGTCTTCTTTTATATTTGTAATACATTTTGTTATTATCTTTTACTTCTTGTGAGGTATTTATTTTTATTTGGTTTATAATTTGCCCTGAAAAAGGCCTGAATTTCAGGTCTAAACGGTGGTATCACATATTTGTGTTCTCAACTTCTGTCTGCAGCCATCTTCTGCACATATTAATTTTATGCATATTTTATATATCACATATTATATTGCATATTATTAATTTTATATCAATGATCTTCCTAATTCCATTCACCACGCACAGTACCACCTATACGCAGACGATCTCCAAATCTGTCTGTCCTTCCATCCCT